>NC_137467.1:113630711-113923779 GCF_964235325.1 Thermobia domestica
ACGTTTAAAACTTACAAAAAATAATATATGCAAAACAAGCATTAAGCTAATTACTAACTAATGTTTTTCATAGTAATACACATTTAGTGGTCTTTATAAATTGGTGTTTGCAGCCTCAGGAACTCAGGAGATTTGTGAGAAGATAAATAAACAATCTTTTAAATAAATAACTGCAGATTGATTTTAAAGTTACCAAAAATACTAAAATGAATCTTTCTGGTAGTGAAAATACACCTGAGGCAACTGGTAATAGGGAAATGTACAGTGGGCCACAGAAATTCATGATGTACAAAGTCCACGAGATAGGCAACCCAACTAACGCTTGCTTCAAGATTAATTACGCCTGGTAGAGTAGCTAGAACAGCAACATGAACTTGCCACACCTGTTAAAAGAACAAATCGTAAAGTGTGCTTTTGTGCAGGAGTAAGGAGAAACGCTGGCTGACGAAATGACAGAAGGGTGTTTTGGATACTTGTACTCACAGTAAACAGCACAATACCGGAAAAAATATACGGACACCAGAGGCACCGATGAGAAGATAACAATCGAGGAACTTAAATAATCTTATAATTGACTCAAATCAGGGATTATAAACAAGTTAGTTTACTTCAAATGACTATGCATATATACATATCAAATAATATACGGATAAATTATGCGTTATGTAGTACGTTATTTGTTAAGTAAACACAAAGCCTTGCACTGAGTTTTGAAATTATTAACAATAGTCCTACCTGCAAATCAATTAAAATATCAGTCGACCATTCGGGGAAAGAGCCCAGCCTCTAATGAAAATTTTGGGTGTCTAACAGGGCCTGAGCTCCTAGGTTCCGGAGCCACTGATTTATACGTAATATTACTTCGAAAGAAGAATTTGTCCGATTTCATTATTCGTTAAATGACTTTTGAAACTGTTAAATTTTGATATGCAGTAATATATTTGTAAATATTAAAAATGCAAAATTCGGTAACACTCTAACGAGTTGGAGAACCTATCCGTACTGAGCGTATTTCCCCATAGGTTGTAAATAAAACTGAAGGTTCTTCATTTGAATAACATTTGTGAAAATTTAGACATTGAGACACAAGTAGAAAACAGGATAATATAGTGTCAATAAACAACAATTTAAAAATGTACGAAATTAACGGTTAATATCAAATATAGAATCATTAACAGAATTAACTCTGTAACTCGTTTTCTCCATTCATTTTACTTCCTTTATTTTTAGGATTACATCATCACTGAATTTCTCCACTGGAGATTATCTTCCATTTAGCAGCATCCAACTGAAGCTCAGCCTTGTAAATGAAACATTTTAAAAAGTTGTTAACGGCGAAGGGGAGACTGAAACTCGGATCACTAGTTTAGAAACCCATAATACTAACCACTCACCTAAAGCGTTACTTATTTGGGCACGATTAAATAAAGAGCCTTTTCTGGTCGCTCAAAACAGTAGCTTGTTAATAGTCAAATTTAAAACACAGGAATATGTAATTAAGAACTCGGAGGGTATTATATCACTGTATTCACTCAATTATTAATATTTCCGATTTTTTTTTAAACAAAATACAAAACTTCTTTATTTTGAATGAAATACGTAGCGTATATTATACTCGTAAACAAACTAAAGGCGAATCAATTACTGCGTATTAATTGTGGTTCAGTGGTCAAGGTGCTTGACCAGTAATATGAACGTAATCAACTCTTATCCACGAACGACCAGTACATTTTTTTACTTCAGAATTTTCGGTAGCGATTGATCAGCGATGACACATGTTCTAATATCTTCAGATATTTGAATACTCGGTTGTTTCAATACTTGAACTATCAAATCTTTAGGAATAGCAATAATAATAATAATAATAATAATAATAATAATAATAATAATAATAATAATAATAATAATAATAATAAACTGATAATAATAATTTATTATCACTCAGGGCATAACATTACAACCAGGAACGTAATATTTGGCAGGAATATTTCGGTTTTGTTTAGTGTTGCCCACGAAAAGAAGAATTTCTCATCATGTTTCTAAAACAAAATAAAGAAAATTGAGACGAGAATTAACACTTTACATTCGAGACGGGTCAAGGCTAACTCAAATTATCGTCTCGCTTAGGAGAAATCCTACCGCAGCATCTGGTCGGCATGGACAAATTGTCCGACTTTAGGCGGCAGAATCCTGATGCGGTCTTAAATCTAATAGGCTGTGAATCTTAAAAGAGGCACGTAGTCAGAATGAAGGAGAGGTCCGTGATATGAAATAATATGGTCATCACACCAGAGGCTCAATCATTCTACACTATCTTACTGGAACAAATATTGGTTCGTTTAGCCAGGATTTCATAACGTTGGGGGGGGGGGGGGCATGACATGAAATTCAGAAGAACCTAGGAACTCGATGAATCTAAACTACTTTACTATCGAGATATATTAGTTTGTTAGCACAATAAAATGAGGATATGTTAGTTAGTATTTTAATAACAAACTGTGAAGAAATTTCGAGTAAAATAATAAAAAATATTGAAAAAGATTTTACAATAGTTACGTCCTTCCTCTGTTCAATCAAATATAACTATTTTCCTTTCATTAAGATTTCACCTATTATAAAACTACATATTCACTATTATAAAAATTACATACTCAATAATACCTTGTAAAAATTTACACTATCTGTGTTCCTTTCTCTGTTGAATCAAATGTTAACAGAAATTTCTTTCCAGATAAATTTTTGATTTTATTATTCCGTCAGCTACTGTCTGTTTCAAATGAAACGTTAAAGGAGCAGTAGAAAGTTGTTTCTGAAGTAACATGCTTGATACTGCAATGATGCGACGACGAAAAATTATGATAAAAAAATGTCCAAGCTGTTACACAAAAACACTATGCTTTCAGAAGCTTGAAATCTCCGTGACTAGTAGCAGAAATTCTGAGAATTCCGTAACTTTTCTAGAAATTTCAAATTCTGTGACTCTTTCAGAATATCTCGCTCACCTCCCCACCATGTATTGGAAGTAATACAAATCTCCTCATAAGAAAGAGTAACCAAAAGCTTCTTGTAGCTTTTTATTTTTAACGCTGTTCCTTCTTTTTTTCATTTTATTTTGTTTAATCCTTCCTTAATTTTTCATTCCTAGTCTCGAAAAGAGACAAATATTCGTTTCCTGTTCGCGTATTGGCGCTACACAAAGTTTTGTTGCAACTCTTCATGACCTTTAGGCACTTCTGACATTCTGTTATTAGCAATTTTGATATTTCATGATCAAACGTTTTGCGGAGTCCGTGCCCACCCAACCGCTTTTTCCAGGAAAATATGAAATACATATTCCCTTATTTCGGGTCTAGAATATCTGTGCACAGTTTCGTTCGCTTCGGTCCCTTTTTGATTTTCGGGTGTCTAATTTCAAACTTTTGGGTGTTTTTTCCCTAAAACCAATTTTTCCGCAGAAAATAAAATAACACGTATTCATATCCTTTAGGCACTCATGACATACTGTTATTAACACATTTGATATTTCGTGATCTTTGCATTTAATGTTCCACGATTATGCCTGTTATGTTAAGGGAGACCATGATTAAGGCAAGTGAATTATGATGGACGAATTAGTGGAAGGAGAAAGCGGAAGGAAATTGGAGAGCCCCAGAGGAAACCCACGAGCACGATGTTGTCCACCTCAAGCTTACTTGCCTTGGGAACGAACCAAGTATTCCACCATCATATCAAATTTGGAGTGGGTCGGTGGGTCAAGTGCGTCGAGTTTTCTGAGTGGGTAGTGGGTCGTATGTCAATAGCACGGGACACATTGCGACCCACAATCCACCATGACCCACTCTGATCTACCGACCCACTAGTTATTGCACTGTAGACAGTATCTTCTGAACAGTATATTTTTTGCCCTTAACCCTAGCCATAGGGAATAAATACAAGTTTCTGATCTTTTGCAGTTTGCGATTCTCCAAACATTCTGGTGTATGTATTGTGCATTATAGTAATAGAAGAAAATGGTCACTTTGTTGGAATTAAAGAAGAAAAAAAGTGAAGAAGCAGCTGAGGTTAATTTAATATGGCAGTCAAGGTGGAAAAAAACGAGCCCTCCGGGGCTTCTAACCCATCCCTACTACTACTACTACTACTACTACTACTATTACTACTACTACTACTACTATTACTACTACTCTTACTACTACTACTACTACTGTGGGCCGCGGTGGCTCAGTGGTAGAGCGTTCACCTCTGGTGTTTGGGGTCCCAGGTTTGATCCCAGCCCCCGCCAAGTGAACTTTGTGGTGGACAAACACCGTGTGCGTGGGTTTCCTCGGGGTTCTCAAGTTTCCTCCCATTTTCTTCATTACACCATTTCATTCATTTCTCACCATTACTCTCTCCATTAGCATAGTCGTCATAATCGTGGGACGTAAAACTGAAATATTTAATTTCATTTTTACTACTACTACTGCCTATACTATGGATTCGTGTAGCAAAACTGCAAGCGTAACGTAAGTAAATCACTTTTTCGAGTATTATTCATCATATTTTAATGAAAAACCTGTTATGAAAATTTAAAAAAATAACACATAAAAATAAAAAAAAATCTTTGGCCCGGGTTTCAACCTTCACCAAAAGTAATTATAATTACTAGCCGATCGCGCTAGTACACTCGACACCCAGCAACAGCACCTGGATTTCTGCTATATTTCTGTTACGGTAAATAAACAGAAACGGATATTTAACCACAACCGTATAGTTAGCTCCTACGAATAGGGTCGAGCGTGATTTAAAAATATCTATCTGAACACTGGTGAATTTGTCTACGTTTTACTTCCAAGGCCTCCATTACCCTTCCTTTTTCATTTGTTTATGTTTACTTACCTCAGATGAGTATCTCGAAGTGAAAAAAGAACCGTAGGTATCTTGAATATTGATATTTGTAATTGCAATAATAGCAATAGGATTTATACTACTACTTGGCTGTCAAGCAGGCACCGGACTCCCTCCCCTTCGAGACTAGAAATCAAAAAATTAAGAAAGCATGAAACAAAATAAAATGAGAAAAAGAAGGATCAGCGTTAAAAATAAAAAAAAAACTACAAGAAGCTTTTTGTTACTCTTTCTTATGAGGTGATTTGTATTGCTTGCAATACATGGTGGCGAGGTGTTCGAGATGTCCTGGAAGAGTCACGGAATTTGAAATTTCTAGAAAAGTTACGGAATTCCCAGAATTTCTGCTACTAGCCACGGAGATTTCAAGCTTCCGAAAGCATAGTGTTTTCGTGTAACAGCTTGGACATTTTTTATCATAATTTTTCGTCGTCGCATCATTGCAGTATCAAGCATGTTACTTCAAAAACAACTTTCTACTGCTCCTTTAACGTTTCATTTGAAACATAGAGTAGTTAACGAAATAATAAAAACAAAATTTATCTGGAAAGAAATTTCTGTTAACAATTGATTCAACAGAGAAAGGAACACAGATAGTGTAATTTTTTTACAAGATATTATTGAGTATGTACTTTCTATAATAGTGAATATGTAGTTTTCATAATAGGTGAGGTCTTAATGAAAGGAAAATAGTTATATTTGAATGAACAGAGGAAGGACGTAACTATTGTAAAATCTTTTTCAATAATATTTTTTATTATTTTACTCGAAATTTCTTCACAAGTTTGTTATTAAAATACTTACTAACATATCCTCATTTTATTGTGCTAACAAACTAATATATCTCGATAGTAAAGTAGTTTAGATTCATCGAGTTCCTAGGTTCTTCTGAATTTCATGTCATGCCTCCCCCCCTACGTTATGAAATCCTGGCTAACCGAACCAATGTTTGTTCCAGTAAGATAGTGTAGAATGATTGAGCCTCTGGTGTGATGACCATAGTATTTCATATCACGGACCTCTCCTTCATTCTGACTACGTGCCTGTTTTAAGATACACACCCTATTAGGTTTTAGACCCCATCAGGATTCTGCTGCCTAAAGTCGGACAATTTGTCCATGTCGACCAGATGCCGCGGTAGGATTTCCGGCGCCGGTCGCAGGCCTCTTTCAGCGCGATTTTCGACCGCGACGAATAGTTGTCTTGCCGAGCAGTCGGCAAACAGCCGTAAAGGCGCAGTAAACGTGCCGGCTCCTCCGTCGAAAAGAAGCCGGCATAAGGAGTCGGCAGAGGGTCGGAAAGAGAACTTTCCGACTGTTTGGCCGACTCCGACGGTCGGCAACAGTCGGCAAAGATTCGGCAAAGGGCATTTTATTTTACGATTTTCGACCGCTTGCTGCCTTGGCAAAAGGTTGGCGACTTTGAACAAGTAGATCGTCGTGCCCGTCACCGTCGAAGGCAGCAATCTTTCTTTCCGACCGCGACTTCCTGATGGGGGAGGAGCTAACTACTGATAAAAGTACATTTTTGAATCACTATATAATATATACATTATTATAAAAACATGGATATAACTATGTTTGCCTGATCATCACGGCCAAATTGCAGAGTCAAATGAAATGACTTTTGGTATATAGTTAGGCCTTAATCCAAAGTGGGATGTTATCATATTACTTTCATTATAATAGTATCTTAAGGGGTAGTGGGGATCCGAATATTTGCAAAAAAAAAAAAAAAAAAAAAAAAAAAGCTGAGTATCTCACAAACCGTTAAACTTACAGAGGTGAAATTTAGTATATTAACTCTATTGAAAATGAAAAAAATTCTTCTTTATGATAGGGGTGGCAAAATTTATAGTGGGTTGGTATATATGCAAAATTGATAGTGGTTAGGTTTGTAAAAATAACTCAATTCAAACTCAAATTCAAACTCTGGTTAGGTAGAATTTAACAAAATAATTTTAGTACAAGTATAAACTCTAGTCAGTAAAGAAGAGGGCGTGGATCATGTGTCAGAGTTGATGACGATGTGTTTTGGTGGGTGGTGGATCGATGGGTTGTGGGTCAGAGTGGGTCGTGGTGGGTAGTGGGTCAGAGTATGTTACAGTTGGTGGTGGGTGGTGGTGGGTCAGAGTCGGTCATGTTGTTTGGTGGGTTAGAGTGGGTCGCGGCGAGGGGGAGCCATGGTGGATCGTGGGTCACGATGGATGGTGGGTCAAGTAGTTAATTGACCCACGTCACCACTGCCTCAGATAGTACAGTGCTCGCGGTCCCGTGCTCGATTCCCGGTGGGTGATCCTTTGAAATTGTATGTCCTCGATGTACGTGTGTTCGTGTCCCTGTCGTTCAAGTTTAGTGGAAATAACTGTGAAACTAGTATTCCTAAGTATAATAGAGACAAGTTGCGGAGATACTTCCAGTGAATCAGAAAAGGAAATTGTCTGAGACATCAGATTCCAGTTAAGGTGTCGAATAACTCTTAAAACCAGTTTCCCCCTTCATGTCCTTGCGTGTTTCTATGTGTATTTTTGTTTTCTAATTTAAATTTAAAGTTTTTTGACTCTTACTTAGCAAAGCAGTTTTAGCGTAGTGGCGTGAGCAGGCGTTTCGTAATGCAGGGGTCGATGGTTCAATTCCCGCTATGGTAATTGTTTTTACCAAACCACGATATTCATATTTCTGATGTGTAATGGAATGAAAAATATTCCATTTCTTTCGGTCTTACAAGCTAGAGTGGAAACGGCTTTCTTCGCAGAGAAAATATTGTACTAACAATGACGTCACATGTCTGTCTACAACCTTGATTCGTTGTGTAGGAGAACGTAACGTGGTTCACAAACAATTCATGAATACATAAGTATCATGCTTAGGGCCTAGTATGGGTCATACATGTTTCCTAGCAATTATTCCGAACGTCTTCCATTATTTCTCCTACTGCTAGAAATAATAATGTTTTCGTTTACCATTTCCAACACGTTCCATATATCCGTTCAACCAAAATTTGTAAACATGAACTATTCTTTTTTATATTCGTATGTATATTTTGTTAAAATGTCAATATAACGCATACATAATCCAAAGTATTTTATCCAAAGAAAGCGTCTTATTATGTATTTGCATTAACCTTTTTAAAGTTGTCCTAAAATTATACAAAACTAATTTCGGGAGTTTGTCCGGACCTCGAGACACACCTCTGTAACTACGAAAATTTTGAACGAAAGCGTTTTAGTATAGTTTCATGTAGAAGGTATTCTACTGTACGTTTTAGGGAAAATAACTGAATATCACTGAACAGTAAGGCATATAATAAACTAAATTTTAGTATATGCAGAAGTAATTATAATGGCTTTGCTAAAAAAAAAAAATATTTACACACAACATAATAAATTCTATGAGCTCCGAAAAACAGAGTAAGAAAATAGTGTATAAAATTCAGTATAAAAAGCAATTGTTACTTGAAGGAGGGACATACACTATTCCGTGAATCGAGATAAAACGAGAAATGTTTACGATACTTTTCGTCTCATCTCCTAAGCGAGACGACAATTTGAGTTAGCCTTGTTCCGTCTCGAATGTAAAATGTTAATTCTCGTCTCAATTTTCTTTGTTTTGTTTTAAAAATGAGATGAGAAATTCCTCTTTTCGTGGACAACACTAAACAAAACTGAAATATTCTTGCCAAATATCACGTTCCTGGTTCTAATGTTATGCCCTTAGTGATAATACATTATTATTATTATTATTATTATTATTATTATTATTATTATTATTATTATTATTATTATTATTATTATTATTATTATTATTATTATTATTCCTAAAGATTTGATAGTTCAAATATTGAAACATCCGAGTATTCAAATATGTTAAGATATTAGAACATTTGTCATCGCTGATCAATCGCCAACGAAAATTCTAAAGTAAAAATATGAACTGGTCGTTCGTGGATAAGAGTTGATTACCTTCGGATTATTGGTCAAGCGCCTTGACCACTGAAGCACGATTACTGCGCAGTTATTGATTCGTCTTTAGTTTGTTTACGAGTATAATATACGCTACGTATTTCATTCAAAATAAAGGCGTTTTGTATTTTGTTTTTAAACAATCCGAAATGTTTATAGTTTAGTGACAGTGATATAATACCCTCCGAGTTTTCAATTACATATTCCTGTGTTCTGAATTTGAATATTAACAAGTTACTGTTTTGAGCGACCAGATAAAACTCTTTATTTAATCGCACCCAAATAAGTAATGCTTTAGGTGAGTGGTTAGTATTGTGGGTTTCTAAACTGATGATGTTTCATTTACAAGGCTGAGCTCCAGTTGGATGCTGCTAAATGGAAGATAATCTCCAGTGGAGAAATTCAGTGATGATGTAATCCTGAAAATAAAGGATGTAAAATGAATTGAGAAAACGAGTTACAGAGTTAATTCGGTTAATGGTTCTATATTTGATACTAACCGTTAATTTCGTACATTTTTAAATTGTTGTTTATTGACACTATATTCTCCTTTTTTTTCCTTGTGTCTCAATGTTATTCAAAATGAAGAACCTTCAGTTTTATTTACAACCTATGAGGAAATATGCTTAGTGCGGATGGGTTCTCCAACTCGTTTGAGTGTTATCGAATTTCGCATTTTTAATATTTACAAATATATTACTGCATACCAAAATTTAACAGTTTCAAAAGTCATTTAACGAACAATGAAATCGGACAAGTTCTCTTTCGAAGTAATATACGTATTAATCAGTGGCGGCAGAACTTAGGAGCTCAGGCCCTGTTAGACACCCAAAATCTTCATTAGAGGTTGGGTTCTTCCCCTGAATAATCCATTCATACTTTAATTGATTTGCAGGTAGGTCTATTGCTAATAATTTCAAAACTCAGCGCAAGGATTTGTGTTTAGTTAAAATAATAACCTAATACATATACCGCATAATCTATCCGTATATTATTTGATACACATAGGCCCTATATGTATAGTCATTTGAAGTATGTTAACTTGTTTATATAATCCCTCACTTGAGTTAATTGTAAGATTATTTAGTTCCCCTGATTGTTATCTTCTCATCGGCGCCTCTGGTGTCCGTATATTTTTTTCTGGTATTGTGCTGTTTATTCTGAGTACAAATATCCAAAGACTCCTTTTCGTAATTTCCTCAGTCAGCGTTTCGCTCCACTTCTGCACAAAAATACTCTTTACGACTTGTGTTTTTAACAGGTGTGGCAACTTCACACTGCTGTGCTAGCTACTACCAGGCGTAATTAATCTTTGAGCAGGCGTTAGTTGGGTTGCCTATCTCGCGGAATTTGTACATCAAGAATTTAGTTTTCCACTGTACACTTTCTCTGACCTAGCTGACCTTATTAAACAGCAAATAGGACAATTGAAGCAAGATTTTGGTGAACAAATGAATCAGCAGATAAAACAATTGACGCAAGAATTGAAGCAGGATTTTGGTAAGCAAATGAATCAGCAGATTGTACAATTGAAGCAACAACTCGACAGTAATAGTCAACATTTTTCACAACAAATTAAAAATACAAATCAGCGAATTGAACAGAGTGATCTCAAAATTGAAAAATACTACGTAGGTTCACCGATGTGCAAAATTCAGTTGAAGTTTTAGATACTGTAATTGATGAACATAATAACCAAATAGGCGAACATGGTAGCCAGATCCGAGAGCTACAAGAAGAAGTAAATTCAATCAAAGTAAGACTTGTTCCTGCTAATGATGACCCTGTCAATGCTCGAGCGATATTGACAGTGTTCTTAATGACATTATGGAAACAGCACAATATTATCACCGATGGAATGGGAAAGAGAGTGACTCATCTGGATCTTCAATAGTGAGAGTGAGGATAGTGTAGGCCAGCATCAGAGAACAAATCGTTCCTCTCATCGTGGAAGAAGAAACCGTCCTGTAAATTCTCGACATGTGAAGGAAACGAACAGAGATAAATTTTTTGGAGTCAGTGAAATCAAATCTCTTACAAAATTTAGTGGAAGATTTGACCTAGTGCCAGCTAGTGCATTTATAGAAAAATTCGATGAATGTGACCTCATGGGGGTGGATGAATCTAAATTCTTAAAAATTCTTCCGAACGTTTTATTACTTCCCTGTTCAACTTGGTTTAAAGCTATCATAGTTTACTTGCGTAGTTATTCTGATTGCAAGAATGCATTATTATTAAATTTTGAAAATGACTTTATGTTAGCTAACAGAGATGCATTAGTCCGAAATAGGCATTATCATCCTAAACTGGACCGGACTATTACTGACTTTGTAATAGAAGGTTACAATGAATTGAAATCAATCAATCCTTTCCAACCTGAATCAAGGACAATAACGTCCATATGTATTTTGTTACCCTTTAAGCTACAACAAATGTTAATTTCGGCTTAATGTGTCAACTTTAACCATCTTATTATGATAGATCAGAATCTTGAAAGCCAATCTGTGTTACAAAATAACAATAGAGGTCGTCAACCCTAATCGTAGCCACGTCAATTATGCATCTGTCCGTAATATCAATATTAAAGAAGAGGGTGTTTCTAACAGGCGAAATAATAATAGATTCTCTTTTAAAGGTGGAACCAATGAATTAAATTTTACCGGTACCCGAACCAAACCTAATTGCAGAAATAACAACAGGAATAGTAATTGTAACACGTATCTACGAAACAGGTTTCATAATAGGTTCACAGGTGGCAGGAATTCACAATTCAGAAATCGAAATACTGTTGCAGTTTACAATAGTCAAGAAACTATACAGGACTGTGGAATAAAATGTAATATAACGGAATTGTCAGGTAGTCGTAATTTAAACTAGATCCGGCTGACGTGGAATGGGTAGAAATCACGTCAGCGTTAGATGCGCCGGAATCTTCTGAAAGTGAAACTAATCTTAAGATTTTTGATACTAATGATAACTATCAATATATTGCTATTGCTAACTGTCATTGGATGTTTGATGACGAAATAGAAGATATATGTACCTCTGAAGATAATTTTGTCTTTCTGAAAACGTTTAGTACTGCTAAAATATATGTCAAAATTAATGTAATTCATCTTCAAGCTTTGATTGATACTGGAGCTTCAGTACCGGTATCACTTCTGTCTTATTCATTTTGGCGTGAACTTACAAAAGATTATTCTAATCCTAGATTACAGAAAGTAGATAATTTGATATTAATTGATTATACTGGTAGGCATAAGAAAAGGGTTATGAGTAAAACGAGTAGTCATTAACAGGATTATGTAACCAAAGTTAACATGAATAACATTTAATCTTTGAACTAATTCTTAATATGATAATTTTTTATTTATCTTAGTTTATATTATGATGTTGATTATCGTGTTTTGTTCTAGATATTGTCAATATTTCATTTATAAAGTGCATTTTGTTTGAATATATAATATATTCATTTCTCATTTAAGAAAACAATCATACAAACATCATAATAATATCCTTTTCGCAATCTTCTTAGTTTTGCCTAAAAAAATGACATAGATTTTGTTAACTTCCAATTTGTAACACGTATCGATGACCTCAAAAGGACTTTAATTAGTCAACTTTTATAACGTTATTTGAATGTACCTTCTATTGTCAATGTTGAATTGTATGAAATGAAATTAATTATAAGAATTATGATAAACGAAAATAATATTGATATAAAAGTAAAATATGATATATAATTTTATGAATTGTAATTATTGCATATACAAGGGTCATTCGAAAACTCAAATACCCAACATGTGATTTCCAACGGTCCAGGATTTTTTTTATTTTTGAACAAAAAAGTCCCATTTTTCGGGCGACATTATGTAATGGTATTGTGTAATTTTTATATAATAACTTGTATTTACGGGCAAAATATGCTTTTGAAATATGCACAAACTGTTCAAAAGGAAGAAGAAGAAAATATAAAGAGAAATAGATGTAATATTTTTCTGTTATTGTGATTGATGTTCTGTTGTGATAGTGATATGACATGTTTTGTAAGTCGTCATAGCAACGGAAAACATAATATATAGAGAGAGTACATCTTGTGATATATACATGTACAATATTTAAAAGTGTGTAAATGTTTAATTTATTACGTACTACAATAAAAAAGGTAATATCAAAATGAAGTGTTTAGATGGATTTTGATAAAACAGTAACATAGATTATATAAATATACGGACTGAGGGCTATAATCACATATAAAATATGCAAAACAAGCATTAAGCTAATTACAAACTGGTGTTTTTCATAGTAATACATATTTAGTGGTCGTTATAATATAAACCTGATCACCATATATGACTCAATAAAGGAAGCACCCCGCACATCACGTGTATGCCGACACTACATATGGTTTTGCCTAAAGTATTGTCACTGTGATTTTGAGTACTGCACGCCTCTGCACATTCGGCGCCCTTACAATGCAAGTCAGAGACCGAACAGGCTTATTCCACCGTGATTAAATTACAATTTAGAATTCATTTTGTGTAATAGTTGCATTTCAAAGTGCCTACCAAGCACTCTAGTGCGGAATTGTGACATGATATCCTTGGCTGTTCAAAGTAATCAATTATAAAGTCCATAACAGCCCTGTGAACCTTGTAACTCACTATCAACATCTCCTGGGAGACACTTTCCAATGCTAATTGTCTACTTTGCAGAATCTTTCTTTCTACATTATTTTTTCGTTTAACTTCTTTCCTCTATTTGTTGACAGCCTGGATTTTGTTAGAAATGACCGTCTGCAAAGTATTAACTAAAGTTACTCTTTATGATTTTGGTATTGGCGTAATATCACGAACAAATGTTCAACTTAAGTTCCTATTGTAAATAAACTTCCAAAACCACAGTGTACACTAGACTCTCTAATCTGATTTTTCCTTACAAAGAGGAGTGAGGATAATTGAGGGAGACTAAAATTTAGTTTAACACATAAAATACTTTATTTATTTAAATTAAAAAAATGCTATAAAAGTAACCAAGAATGTTCTGTCGCTTTTTGTGGAGGTCTGTGTTGCATTGGCTCTCACACCGAGAGTTGAATGCGAATGGAGATAAGGCGAAGGTCAGTTGTTGGTGTGGATGTATCCAATACACTACCTGGTTGTGGTAGTTCAGTTACACCGTGAACTTGCGTGAGGAGAGGAGTGAATATGGGACCTTAACAGAGCGTCATAAGGGCATGTATGCTGTACGAGTTCAAACTGGGGTCAAATGCCGCTGCAGCGGAGTGGAAGGTATGCCAGGCCTTTGGTTAGGGTGTCATGACTACGCTGACAGTGCAGCGGTGGTTTAATAAGTTTATGGAAGTGACGAAACACTTGAAGACGCACTACGTGCCGAAAGACAAACACACGTACAAAAGGAAGATCTTCAGGCACCAATTAATGCGAACACTGGCCAGACACGTGAGAAACTGGAACTACAATACAGTGTGAATGAAGAAACCATTCGACAGCACCTCCATTAACTTGGGAAGCACTACAAATTCGGTCGATGTGTTCCATATGATTTGACTCCGTGCCAGAAGGCAACGCGAGTAGACATTTGTGTTTCTTCGCTGTCTCTTCTGAGGAAGAAGCCATTTCTGGATAGGGTGTTGACATGTGATGAAAAGTGAATTCTGTTCGAAGCTCCACGGCGCCGTCATCATTGGTTAGCATCCCATGAACCGGTTCCAGAACAGCTGAAACCAGCACTGCGCCAGAAGAAGGTCGTCCTGTGTGTTTGGTGGACTGCTCGGGGGATCGTGCATCGGGAACTGATACCAATGGATCGGGACATCAATGAAACTGTGCACTGTCAACAGTTGAGCCGTGTTCAAGAAAAACTCAAAACTCTGGAGCCAGCACTTCTGAATCGCGTATGGATCCTCCTGTTAGAGGTTTACGCTAATTTCTACGTGGCTTGGATGACCCAGGACACCGTTCGACGCCTTGAATGGGAAACACTATCACATCCTCCATACTCCTCTTACATTGCTCCGTCCGGTTGTCACCTGTTCCATTCCTTAAATATCAGCTTAGAGGACGCCAGTTCAATTCCCTAGTAGAGGTGCAAAATGCTTTTGATATCTTCTTCTCTTCACGGCCCATCAAGTTGTACTACAATTGAACCCATGGCCTCCCAGAACGTTGGCAGGCTGTCATCTATTTTTGATCTTCCAAGTACGTCTTTCGGTGACACATCGAAAGTGGTGGGTGAAAAAGAGAAAGAAGTTTCTTGGTTACCTATTATCATAGAAAAAATAGAAAAACTTAGGCGTATTACTTCTGCAAATCTTTAAAACCTCATTATCCGCACCAATCTGAACTCATTTTTAGAAAAAACATGATTTTAATATAATTTTTCACATGATTTCTTTTTATTAAATGACCTTACTATGCCCGCTTAGAAAATTTTCTCGAAAAGGCATTAAGAACTGAGTGTTTAAACTTTTTAAAAACTGTCTTATTGTCATACCCTTTGCTAATTATTATCACTATGAGACGCTTATAGATGAGTTAGTGAAAATGTGAACTGTAACTTTCTCCAAATTATGAGAATCCTTATAGCAAAATCCAGAGGTAAAAGTGGACCTGAAAAGGTAGGGGGACGCATGACGTCAAGCCGTCCCCCGTGATTAGCTTTGCCCATTGTAATTTTTTAGAAATTGGGAGAACTACACAGATATTTTCTGGAAGAGGAGGACGACATCTCACCGCTTTCCCCGTCACTTTTACCCCTTGGTACAATCTTATCTTTTAAAAAATCCCACAGCCTTCAATAAAAGTTCATGTAATTTTATCAATAATAGGAATAAGTAAAAATGTTCTAACAGATCATCAATATCGAAGCGTTAAAAGCAGTTTATATCATATGTATTGCTTTAAATTAGAGTTATTTAACCTTATCAATTAATGCGGTATTTCTCAATCATTTTTGAGAGATGGCACACTTCACTGAACATCGATGACTTCATGACACACTTGGTTGATTTTTTATTAATATAAATTATAAAAGCGTAAGACTAATTTTCTATAAATGGTGAGTCTGTAGTATTGAGCATTGCCTGCGACTGGATGCATTAATTGGTACGCTCTCTCTCAAAATTAATTTTAACTAATTATTTAATGCTTCATGGTTTTTAAATCCGAAAATGTTGTGGCACACTCCGTTGGACTGTGCAACACACTGGTTGGGAACCACTGAACTAACGTATTCAATAGGAGGTGCTGTTTAAGTGATTATGCATACCTTCGTGAGCATGAACTTTATGGAATTGATTTTTCGTCACAATACATCTCTATATATCTTATATAGCTTTTTAGTTGAGACATTTGATAATTCATCTAAGTTATTAAGCTCAGATTCATAGCTATCTCTAGGAAAGCCCCGCCATAGAAACTTGGCAACGCAGCGCGAACGTCCTATCGGCTGGAACATTTGCCTTTCGGTAAATAGTGAAAATCGCACGCTATCAGTAAAAGGCGTTGGTATTTAGATGCTGTAAAGTGTTACATTTATGGGAATTAGAGGACAGAATGCCAGATAAATATATTATGCCTGGGTATCAACGTAATTACACTAAAACAATTAAGGAGGAAGAATATGTAAAGAGTTTCCGATTTCCAAAGCGTTCTATTCTCAAGCGAAATAGAGGATGATCATTACGCATTTGTAAACAGTAAAGATTATATATTAATAGTTTGTTTCTTGAGATTCTAAACAGACTATTTGAGCAGTGTTACATTAGATGATTCTGCATTTCTGTACGCATGTGGCTGTAGATACGTGTTTCAAGACAGCACACAAACTTAACTGTGATGCGTGTAATGATATTTTAATACATAAAGAGGAATAAAAAATATTTCACTAAGATAAATCGAAGCAAATTGTCGGTACCGTCAGATTTTATTGTAAGAGTATGCAAACATGTATTTGCAATTATGCAAGTGTTAATATCTAAAGAATATGAAAACAAGTTAATTTCAAACAATAATCAGAAATTAGTCTTGCATCGCTTAAGTGTATTAGGGATAAGCAGAGACAATAACATACTTGATTGTATAATATTATTGTAAATCCATGCCACCACGACAGTGAAAAATTGGTAGCAAACATTGTTTGTGTAATATTCTTTTAAATGAATATTGAAAATTAATGCAGCAATCTGTTGTAAAAGAAAGGAATAGAAGGAAGTTAAACATCTTTTCAGCATGAGAACGGCTTTCAATAGACCTAACATTCTGACAATTCTGCCAAATTTGTAAATTTACTGTATATGCATTATCTACAATACTTAAGAACATGGGCGCACGAAGAAAATTTTCTAGGGGGACATCTCCCTGGTTGCTATATTACGCTCGCTTGGTATTTTTTTTATTTATATTAAGAAAACCTTAAGAAATTTAAAATGAAATGTTTGAGTTTTATGTCCCACGCTAATGCCGGTTATCTAAAGGAAACGGTGATGATGAGAAATGAATGAGATGCTGGAATGAAGAAAATAGGAGGAAACGGGAGAACCCCGAGGAAACCCACGCACACGATGTTTGTCCACCACAAAGTTCACTTGATGCGAGCTGGAATCGAACCTGGAACTCCAAACACCAGAGATGAACGCTCTACCACTGAACCACCGAGGCCCCGTAAGAAATTTTAGTTGTTGTTATAATACACATTTTCGTGAACTAGGGTGCACCGGGCTCCCTGCCCCCACCTTCGTGCGCCTATGTTTTATGAATACTTATGTAAACGTAAATAAAACTAGAATAGGAATTTATGCATTTATGCATTCATCGTCACTCATACAGATAGCCTCAGTGCTGAAGAGGACGCTAAACTTCAATTTAATTGTCAATTTAGTTATACAAGGCTATCCTACTGTTCGTTTAGGGGGGCGGTGATAGAGCGTTTACCTCCGGTGCTTGGGGTCCTTGGTTCGATCCCAGCTCGCGCCGTGTGGCCTTTGTGGTGGACAAACACCGTGCTCGTGAGTTTTCCCTGGGTTCTCCCGTTTCCTCCCACTTTCTTTATTCCACCATTTCATTCATTTCTCATAATCACCGTCTCCTTTAGCCTAACCGGCATAACTTTGGGACGTAAAACTTAAAGATTTCATTTCATCTTCCTACTGCTCGTTTACTCTTTCTTGCTTTGACTTACATCTTTCAATGTGTTTTGTAATCTTATTTTATGAATGGATTTTATATTATTTTAGTTAATTTATTTTTATTTATTTTATTTTAGTTCAAGCACAACACAACAGGCTCTAGGCCCAATTATTGTGTTGCCTTTGACAACGAAATACATATTAATACAAAACAATGAGATATACAAATAATTAAAAGAAAGTTACATTACAAAATAGACAATTAAAAAAAAAAAAACATTCATATTGTCTTTAGCATATGTGCTCCTTATGTGCCGTTTTCAAAACATGCCTGTTTAATTGTTCTTTTGTACACACTTTCCGACATGCTAAATATATCAATATTGAAGTCTTTTTCTACTTCATTGTGGAGAGTGCTTATTCTCCATATAGGAGATTTCCGAAGGATATTTGTTCTTGCCTTTCTTTGATAAAACGTAGATGTGTTTCCTATCCTCGTTCTGGTTGATGGGACTTGAAAACAAAGCAACGAACGCAGCTCAATAGAGTCAATCTTACCATGTATTAATTTATATAAAAATATTAGATCATTATATCTTCTTCTTTCGTATAAAGTGGGTAGTTGATAATTTTCCAGTAACTCTCTGTAAGATTCATATTTCGGGTAAAGCCCAGTTTTCCTGTACGTTAGAAGTCTTGGGAATTTTTTCTGTATTCCCTCAATCATATCACAGTATTTTTGCATATTTGGTGTCCACACAACAGTAGCATATTCTAACTTTGACCGAACGTAAGTGAAGTACAATTTCATTAAAGTTAAATCATTACGAAACTCTTTACCTAGCCTCATGATAAAACCAAGGTTTCTATAAGCCTCGCTCGTTACTGTTTCCATATGATGCTTAAAGGTTAAATTTTGATCAAAGAAAATTCCAAGATCTTTGATATACTTGGGAGAGCTTAATTTTGTCCCATCAATCGAATAAGTATAGTCTACATAACTATTCTTACGTGTAAAACGTAGGAAGTTACATTTATTTACATTCATTTTAAATTTATTTTTATTACACCATTCCATAATGTTAGTTAAGTCTTGTTGTACTTTTTCGCAATCCTCAATTGAATCTACCTTAATATATATTTTGAGGTCGTCTGCAAATAGAAGACAGTTAGCATGTTTAATTCTAGTCGGCAAATCATTCACTGCTAAGAGAAACAAAAGCGGTCCGAGATTTGAGCCCTGGGGAACTCCTGACAAAGCATTGAACTTTTCAGAGATGCATCCTTTATAAACAACTGATTGCCTACGGTTACTTAAGTAGGAAGATTTGTCGTGCTTCCGGTGGTACTTGTAAAAGTTTGTATAATTTCATGAGCTTGTTTGGTCTAAGTACATATAACAATGTTGGAAACGAAAATAATCGTGATACAACACGGCTTTGTATCAACACGGCTTGTGAAATTGTCACACCAACATTTGTTGTCATGATCCTTGTACTTTAAACATATCTTACTAATTATATTTATTAGTCAATCACTCTTTGGTTACTTATTACTAAGTTAAGTAGGCTTCGCTATATTAGTCTCTTGCTTATTACATTCAACAAGAATATTCCATTTGTTTATTGGACAAAATCACAAAAAATTGACAAAAGGAAGTGAAAAAAAAGAAAACAAAACAACCTGCAGAAAAAGATTTTTCCTCGTGTTGCTCGCGATGGACGTCGAGTGGTGTGGGGAACAGCGTTGCCACACTGAAGGCCGGGGCCTTCCTAAAGACGGCTATGTCAGATTGCGTTCCAGGATACCACCAGTAACATCTACATACAATTTCACTTTTTATTCAAGTAATCTGTCCAGCTTTTAGTGGAACTATCTTAAGCTGTTCATATGTAAAGTGATGAGCAAATGCAAGATCAAGACCAAGACCCGAGGGGTCTTGGGCTTGCATATCCAGTCTTGGTCTTGGTTTTGCACTGGAATCTTTGGTCTTGGTCTTGGTCTTGGTGTTGGTGTTGCACACCCAGTCTTGGTCTTGGTCTTGGTCTTGGTCTTACTGCAAGAGTCTTGCAAGTCTTGCTTTTAAGAAATCTTATGCTTTTCCTACGTAAATTTTACTCCGGATAAATTCTACAATGCGCCGATAAAAACGGAAATACAATGTATGTTTCTAAATGAAACATAGTTTACCTTCGTGTAAGTATGATAATAGTATACAACATAGGTGATAACCTTTATTTTTTTCAATGGGTCCCCTCGCTTCACTACTTATAAAATAAATTACAACGTTTCGTAATCTTTTTATACTTTTTAACATATTCATACTCTACTGGTTCCCAAATTGGGGAGACGCATGAAAGAAAATGAAGACGGCACAGATTACTGAAATACCATAAATTGCTAAATTAGTTTTACACTCTAAAGGCGTCAGATATTTTTTTTTTTATTTTCAACTAAGATTAGGTAATCTTTGTATTGAACAAACTTCCAATTAAATATTGAGATTATATTTTACTGATTTCAATATATACTCTATGGAACAGAAACATGGACATTACGCAAAAGAGATGAAAAAAATACTGGAGGTTTTCGATAAAGGGAGAGAATTAGCTGGGTTGAACGGAAAATGAATGAGAAGGTGTTAGAAATAGTAGCAGTAGGGGAGAAAGAAGAATTTTAGATGTAATTAAGAGGAGGAAAAGAAACTGGCTGGGACATTGGTTGAGGAGAAACTTTATTATGAGAAACATGCCAGAGAATATGATGGAAGGAAAGAGGGGGGGGGCGGCAAAGAAGACTGTAGTTGAAGGAAGATATTAAAACAAAATTGCTACGTCAAGACGAAGAGACTTCCTGAGGACCACCGTATATCGAAGCTTCTGAGTTGCAACAAGTGACCTGCCAATAATGGCAGAATAGATATGATGATGATATGTTAGCAATATTGTCCAAAAAAGAGAAAAAAAATTACAATAATAACGATTATAATCAAACCTCTTAATATTTTAGTATAACTTGAGTAAAAACTGAAAACAACTCATCTGTCCGTATATTTTGTGCAAACTCAACTTATACAAATACTTTTGACCTATATTAAAAATACAAAAATACAGCATCAAAATCCAAGTTATTTGAAATAACTGTACAAAATCACTCACTTGCATAATGAACTGAATTATTTACTTATTTATTGTTTATTTGGTACATGAATTATTTATTGTTGTATAATGTTATATCGCTCAATCCTCGTGTGCCATGTCATGTACCTGAGGAGGCTAAAAATTATATTGATAAACAATTATTCAACGTATAAGCACCCGCCCATGAAATCAAATTTGCGGTCACGTACACAAGTTTTTATCAATGTCATGAAAATGTTATTGCGATATTAATTTTTTGAGTACACATTAAAAATTTCTAACGGATGCTTGATCCTTGGAGCCAAGGCAATAGCCATGTTGTCGGCACCTATGGTGTACGGAATTACCGATGTTCAATACTACATTTCTCTTTAGTTTTAGAAGAAGAACATCACTAATATGTTTCGAAATGATGTAATATCTAGTTTTACGTGCTACGATTATACACCGAGGCTAAGAGGGATGGTAATGATGAGAAATGAATAAAATGGTGGAATGAAGAAAGGAGGAGGAAACGGGAAAACCCCGAGAAAACCTACGCACATCTCTATCCATCGAAAAAGATTGCATGGTGCAAGCTGGGAACGAACCAGGGACCCAACACCAAAGGTGAACGCTAGTACTTGTGCAAGACTCTTGAGCTGGTACTTGTGCTGAGCTGATACTGAGCTGGTACTTGTACTGGCTCTGCCACTGAGCTGGTACAGTCCGCGGCATAAAATTTGTTACAAAAATTCTAAGTCCAAATGAATAACAAACTCTTGCCCAGTTTTCTTATGCATTTCCGCAATACATGTATCAATCGATTAGTTGCTTCTACTATTTATTCCAACTCCTCCCCGTCCTCCACCTCTCCTTGTCTAAAGCAGTGTGTGTGACGTAGTACACTCTTTCCATTCAGCTGAAAAAGAAACAGGAATCAAGTTTACAACGTTATAGCTTTAAAACAGTCTTTTCCATTCGTTTGTTCTGAAATATTTTTAAGAGCCTAAATTAAAGGAAAGTCACACAATCTTCCCAGAGCTTCATAAATATCTTTAGTTTCATTCTTTTCTTTCTTTAAAGAGTGCAAGCTAGTAAGATGCTCCCTAAGAAATCTATGGAAAATGCCAAGAGCTCTAAAATATCTACGAACAGAAACGAGTTTTATTCAATGATTCATTGAATTTCTTTTCAGTAAGTGCAAGCAAATGTTTCAGGGGCGTCATTTGGGCAGGACAGTAGGGTGTAATTCCCCCTCTCTTGAGCTTCATAAATACGTATTTTTTGATCAAATGTATAGTAATACACTAATAAAAAGTGAGCCGGAGAATCTCTTCCTTCCCCCCTTCCCGAATAAAGTCTAAAAACACTGGTTTTAACAACAAACCTATAGAGCTACGATAGCACATTGCTAAAGAGCTAACATTTGGTTTCAAGAGTCGAAGGTTTGATCTCAAGCCACATGACTTCCTGGGTGACATTGAGAGAGAGAGAGAGAGGGATTCAAGTATGGAGACAGAGAGGGATTATTTGTATACACAGATTTAGAATTGGGAAAAAAAAATGATCGGACAGCATTCGTATTATGACGAAAATTCTGATTTTGTGAAAGATAAGAAGGGAAGTTTTCGAACTGCGAGGATCACATTAGGCAGTTGTCGAATTAATGTGGAGAACTCTTTTTAGAGCATCAGATGATCACGAAAGGAGAGAAAGATCTTCAGAACTGAGGAATTAAGATTTTAAAAAATCTGATTTCGGCGACGTGTTTCGAACCACGAACCTTGTGGTTATCGAACCATGATTTTATCCATTCTGCTACGGAGAATTCTATTACTGGTTCACATATGTTTCCCTTAGCTGCGTTGAAATCTACCTTACGGGGATATTCTAAAAGTTGACTCGGTGTATGCGCCGTTCAGATAGGACGTAAACCTCTTGTAACGTAGTTACAATGTGCAAAATGAACTTCCTCTTCTTCAGGACACTTTTTAAAGCTTTAAAATTTGTTACTATTGTTTTAATTAAGTTACATTTGATAGAACCATCTGATAAAGTAGTGCCAAGCCCTGTGCGTCATTGTCTGTTAGGTGAATGGTTAATGTAAGTTACTCCTACGTGGATGGTCCGAGCTTCCAATCAAGACCATTCTTATTGATTATTTTATTTGAGCTACGCTCATACTGTATATTCCACAAGTTCAATTTTGAAGTAATGTAGTCACAGCTAGTTTAATTCGAAATAATTTTCCAATATTATATTTGTTACTAAATTTACATGGTACTCCTCACTGTTTGTAGCCCTGCATAAATGCAAAATTGTTTTAAAAGTATATTTTACTTTCAAGTTTTATTGTTTTTTTTAATGTCCTTCAACTTTATTTTATAATTATTTTCTATTTCTTAATTATAACATATTTTCTATTTATATTGTATTCTATGTTACACGTTTATTATTTATATTTTATGTCTTACCTTTGAAGAGGAGCTTTTGACAATTCAGAGCAGCAGGGACATACACAGGATGCAGGCCTTTGCAATCAAGAGCTTTTGCCCCCACGAAATCACTACTTTTTTTTGTAAATTATATCTAATTTTAGAGATGATGATAGCAGGGGTGGATTCAGGGGAGTGCGTTCGGGCGATCACATCCCCCGGAATAGGGAACTTTTTATACTTTTTATTTTAAAAATAAAACATATCCTAAGTATTTTTCATCTTTGTATTATAAACTTAAATTAAAACCTAAAGTAGATAGCCCTTACTTTCTTAAGAAAGTTAATTCTGCAGAAGAGCTACTTCTCCTTTTCTAAATTTGTTTTTTCTTTTCTTTTCTTTCTTTCTTTCTTTCTTTCTTTCTTTTTTTCTTTTTTTCTTTTTTTTTTTGCAATCCGCTCTTACCTTGATTTGACTTCGAACGACCGCCCCTCCCAAACAATCATCCTGGATCCGCCCCTGGATGATAGACATTTTAGTAAAATATGCCCTCAATCGCTGAAATAAATTCCTGTCAAGCTTTCGATCGCTGAAATAAATTTATGTCTACGGCCCTGCAAAACAGTGACGATTTTAGGGAGTGATCAGTTAGTAATGCCTCCCTGGAGCAACGACACTTCCCCAGAAGTCATATCTCCGATAATTCAGAATGTGATTTGTGCATTATCACTTTTCACTCTCAGTGTCTTGAAACGCACCAAAAAGGAACTGTTCTGAAGTATTTACTGGTTCTCCCTATGACCCCATTTCAATATGGCCAACCTTGGACATATACACATCTGAAATATCACCTTTTATGTCAGTGATCCCGAAAACTATCCATTCGACACAAATATAGGATATTTTCGATTCTTTATTCCTGTCACCCTCCCATTGTCAACTCGAAGCCAACCAAGGCTTATTTTGGACTTACGCAGCATCCACAGTGTCACTTTTCATCTTTGCACATGAATTCGACACTAATTTCGTTCGTATTCGACTACTTTTACATGTCACCTTCACCTCTTGGTAGGGATTTTTTCAGTATCTAGCCCCCACAACTATGGAGAAATTTCAACCAACTAAGTATAATTATAAATTATCATCTGAAACACAACAGTACGGGTGATCTTTTTCGCAGAGGAATTCGTTAACTACTGTTTCAATATCAATGTATTGGCTTTTTTTTGCTCTGCATGCTGGAGATTGCCAAAGAGCTAAACTTCATCTGCACTATTGTGCAATGAATAAGTTTTAGTGGTTTAATTCACTGAATACTCGCTTAGATGATGCTCTGGTCACAGGAAAAGTGAGATACAGTTATAAAAGAAAAACGAAACGAAATATTTAAGTTTTACGTCCCACGTTATGTCGACTACGCTAATGGAGACAGTGATGGTGAGAAACGAATGAAATCGTTTAATGAAGAAAGTGGGAGGAAACTGGAGAAACCCGAGAAAACTCATGCACACGGTGTTTGTCCATAATAAAGTTCATTCAGCGCGAGCTGGGATCTAACCAACAACTCCATGCACCATAGGTAAAGTTATAAAAGAATAGGCGTCTAAACAAATACGGAACACTACTAACAATGAGAGTTGTATAAGATTAGATTTTTATTTATTTCATTCTAAGTTGAAATTTCAATCAATCTTGATATTCATTACTGTTCGAAATCCGGACCGACCAGTATTCCCTACTAGGGTAAAGATTAATTGATCGCCAACAGAAATCCAAAATCCTCTGTATAACCCCACGTTCCATTATTCCATATACACAATTAAGAGTCCAGCGTAACCTACAAGTTAATAAGTTTTCTTCTTATTATTATTATTATTTTTAACACCTCAAAAATATAAGCTCATAATTGAACCACTGATTGGAAAAAGGGAATAAGTACATAAAAATATTTTTTCCACTTTTAAGCTTTTCTCACCAATTGCAGTGCTACAATACAAGATTCTTCTTCTTGTCTTAGAGTTTGTCAGTTCTTTTGCTACAATTAATCAGTTATACACGTGTTGAAACAAATACAAATACGCCTCGGGAAGGTTTTTTAGCGTTTCTGAAAACTTAGGTCTGATGTACTTATTCCCTTTTGCTGGAAATAGTTGCTGCAAGGACGTGATAAATCTTTTCGGTAGACTTCACAGTCTATAGTAGGGATGGCCTTTTTCGAAAAATCTGTTTTTCGATTTTCGGAAATTTCATTTTTCGTTTTTTCGTTTTTCGCTTTTTCGAAAAATTTTTCGTTTTTCGTTTTTCGACAAATTTTTCGTTTTTCGTTTTTCGAAAAATTTTTCGTTTTTCGTTTTCGAAAAAGCCATTTTTCGAAAAAGTATTTTTCGAAAAAATGTGGCCATCCCTAACTCAAGATTAAAGAGATTCGCAGTCACGTCCGGATGTGTGCAACACTGGCACTAGCACCCGTAGAGTATATTTCTGATGGTTTGTTAATCAATATGGAGGCTGTCCGATTAGACGAAGAGTCGAAGTCCAATGATTACGGAGCAATGGCTGGAAAATCCAAATTTTTCTCCGGAAAGTTGGAATTGTAGCAGTCACAGGAATCGAACAAATAAAGCAGTAGAAGACTAACACAAATGCTTAAACAAAATATTATCCAGAACCCCTGCACATTTCCAGTCTTGTGAAGACTATTGAGGGAAGATTCTATATGTAATCATGTTTTCAGAAGAATGGAAATGCTGAGCATTACTCAAAAGAACGGAAAAGCCATGTATATGAAAGTTGACGATAGGATACAGTCAATACTTCATAATTTGAGAGAACATGTTGACCTGAGAAAATGTCTCAGTCGCTTGAGCTTTGTATGTTCATAACCTTGAACAATTTCCTATGGGGGCGCGGTGGATCAGTGGGCGTAGTTCACCGGTAGACGTGAAGGAGTGCGGACGTTTGCTCCTGCTCGTTGTGCCTACCGAGTAGCCAGTTAAGTGCGGCTAGCTAAGTGCTATTTCAAGTGACTGAGATTAGTGCTATCTTGCTATAGTGAACAGCTTTGATACTTGTCGAGTATATACTTATTGTCTGAAAAGTATTTGTTGTTTTTTTGTTTGATTTGGTGCGCATCATGTTTCGTGGTTTACGTCAGAACACAGTGAAGCTTGCATTCGATAAAAGTACACGACATATACGCCCAACTGCTTTGGATATCCATGTTTGGCTGGATGAACAGGTACATGTGAATTTGGATCAGATTGATGGTATTCAATTAAACAGTGAGGAATATTGCGTGTTCTTGAAATTTAGTTCTCCGGAAAAATTTGAACAATTTCTCCTCAATACACCAAGTGAGCTTCCCTTTTTGCATCAAGATGGCTCCCGGAGCCTTGTTTCAGTGCAAAATGCTTCAGATACTCTTACACGTGTGCGTATCACAGACCTCCCTCTTGAACTAGATGTTAGTTTTCTCAATTCTGCCCTCAGTAATTACGGAAGTGTGAAAAAGATAGAAAATGAGCAATGGTCCCAGAAGTACCGCTTTCCTGTGTTTAATGGCGTACGTATAGCGTATATGGAACTCAAGAAGCATATTCCTTCGAAATTACTCATCCAAGGTTATCGAACAAGTGTTATATACTCTGGGCAACCCCCAACTTGCTTCGCGTGCCACCAGGTCCATCACACGTTTAATTCTTGTCCCCGACGCCTACAGCGCGCCAAACATTTGCGTACAGCTCCTCTGACGCTCAATATGTCCCAGTTATCTGGAAAACCTCTTCCTCAAACTCCTCGTTACTCAACCGATCAGAGCTTTCAACCTGGTAACAGTACGTTAACAACGGCCTTATCTGACTCATTACCCAGTGCCCACAGTGCTCCATCGCTACAGGACCTCAATGAGTTTCCAGTGCTGACTGTGCCTACTTCCCTGGATCGACCCACGGATACCGGGATACAGGATTCGATAACTAGTGCGTCCCCCGAAGATATAGGTGATCCGCCCATGGTGTCTGATGTCAATGAACAGTGTTCGGTGCTAAGTGTGTCGGCAATAGAGGAGGATTCCAATGCCAGTGCTGTGCAGATACCGCCTACTAAGGTACCTCACGACCTTCCGCCTCCTTTATCTGACTCAGTAGATGCGGAAAGCAGCAAAACTGTGAGAACGGTGTATATAAGTGAAAAAGCAGGTAAGATTTCCTTGTCAACACACAAGAAAATCAAAACAAACACAGGGAAAGGGAAGGCTATCGTGACACGTGACTCACGTGAGCCTGTTGTTGGTGCTTCGATTACATCATCGCAACCTAGCTTCTCGACTGTCCTTGACGATTCACTACAAACAGACAGTGTAAAGAATCAACCTGAATAGTGTTGTTTTTTTCTTTTTTCTGTTTGTCAGGTCTCATCATGCAGTTTGTTTATTTTGCAGCTCTAATAATTCTATTTACTTTCTATCCGCTGTGTATGTCTTACCCTATTGTCACTGTTCGTAAAGTGGGTACTTTAAATTTAAATGGTATAACTAGTCCTACGAAACAACGCTTGTTACATAACTTTATACGATTACATGACTTTGATATACTCAATTTGCAAGAACTCAAAATTGCCGATTTAAGTTTCATAGATCGGTATAATTGTTTTGTTAATCTTGGATATAGTGGTAGAGGTACTGCAATATTAGTGAAGAAAGGAATTCATGTGCAACACCTTACTCGTTTACCGTCTGGCAATGGGCTCAGCCTTGTATGCGATAACATTCTCTATGTAAATGTGTATTGCATGTCAGGTTTTCTACACAAAACTGACCGTGAAAATTTCTTTAATGCTGATATCGTGCCTATGTTTTCTATTCCGCATACGAGTATTATCCTTGCTGGAGATTTCAATTCCATTTTGTTTTGTGACGATTCTACCGGCTATTTTAATAAATGCTTAGCGTTAGAAAGACTGGTCCACGGATTCCGATTAGTTGATACCTGGCGGTCCAAACGAACAGATATCATTTATACGCATGTCACTCCATCAGTGAAGTCACGCATAGACAGGATCTATACCTCCTTCGATCTCGTACCTCGTGTGTGTGACATTAATGTTCTTATGGCTCCGTTTAGTGATCATAGTGCTGTGTGTATGTTGCTCAAATTTCCTCCCCCTCTCCTTGGTTTGAGCCCAACGTTCGGTCCCTCTAACTGGAAACTTAATCCACAGCTTCTGAAATCTGATGATATTAAAGAACTGTTTCGAGAGAAATGGGCTTACTGGTGTCGACAACAGAGATATTTTGGCAGTTTAAATTTGTGGTGGGTTCAATATGCTAAGCATAAAATTAAATCATTTTTCCAATGGATGCATTCTGAATACCGTCAGAACAGCAAAACTACCATTGAATACCTTTACAAAGTGTTACATGAGTTGTGGCAACAGCCTCCCTCTGCGCACACGTATATGCATATTAATAAAATCAGAGCTAAATTAATTCGATTAGAAAACGACTATTTACAGACTATCACTAAATCATTCGATTCCAAATTATTGTTGTCTAATGAACGAGTTACATTTTTCCACATCATGCGGCAACATAATAGAAGGAAAACTAATTTTATGGAACATCTTGTATTAGAAAATGGCCAAGTTGTCACTGCATTACTTGATATTATGTCCAGTTTAACACAGCATTATGAACAACTATTTGAATCGCATCCAGTTGCTACTCAGATATGGCCCACTTTCTTTTCCAATATATCTTGTAAATTAACAGCAGCTGACAATGCACAATTGTTAGCCCCGATTACTAAACAAGAGATTTATGATGTGTTAAATACTACAAAACATTGTAGCAGTCCTGGCAAGGATGGACTCATTTTTCTCTTCTATAAACAGTATTGGGATGTGGTAGGAGATACTTTCACTGCTGTACTTAATGATATGTTTCAATCTGGAAATGTTATGCAAAATGATGGTATCATTATTTTAGTTCCAAAAAAAGGAGCCCAAGCTCATATTTCTAATTTTAGACCTATTACGCTGTTAAATACTGATGTAAAATTATTGTCTAAGGTATATAAAGTACGCATGGAAAAAGTTATCGAGAAACTTTTAAGTGGTAAGCAGGCAGCGCTATCAAAAGAACGTAATATTTACTATGCCCTGTGTAGCCTACGAGATATCATGGGATATTTTCAAGCGCAACAGCTCTCTGCCTGTGTCACTTCTATAGATTTCAAACATGCTTTTGATTTTGTCGAGCATAACTATTTTTACGCTGTATTACAAGCATTTGGTTTTGATTCACGTTTTATTGATAATATTAAAAATTTATATCACAATGCAAAATCCCAGCTTCACATCAATGGTTACTTTAGCTCACCCATATCTATCAAGCGAGGTATTAGACAAGGATGTCCATTGTCAATGTTGTTATTTGGCTTAGTTCTTGAACCTTTATTGCAAAATTTGTCCTGTTTTCCAGTCTCACATTTACACGATTTTCAAAATATTGTTTGTTTTGCTTTTGCTGATGATGTCTCAATCAGTTGTACCACTGTTGCTCAGGTCAACTATGTGCACCAGTGCTTAAATAGCTATTGTAATGCTAGTGGAGCAAGTATTAATGTCAATAAAACGAAAAGTTTAACCTTTAATAATTGGGCCACGGTCAATAAAGGGTTAACTATCTGCCATTCAGAAATTGTGACGAAAATAAAAATTTTAGGTGTTAATTTTACGAGTAATCTTGATCCAGACTCTGAGACAGTCTGGACGCCAATAATCAATAAAATCAGGACAGTTGTTCTCCAAAATCGTCATCGACAGTTGAATTTAATCCAGAGAGTATGGTATGTGAATACTTATATATGTTCTCAATTATGGTATACAGCACAGGTATGGCCACTTCCGGACATCTGTGCCAAAAAAGTGCAATCGATCATTGGCTGGTTTATTTGGTGCGACTTTTTCTTCCGAGTTCCACAAGTAGTAATGGTGTTACCAGTAGACAATGGTGGCCTTGCTTTAATCAATGTACGACTCAAGTGTAAAATATTATTTTTATTACGTAGCTATAAATTGTATCATTTGGACCATAGTCATACACAACAATGGCTACAATGTTGGACGCCCACCTTACCTGCTCCAAATCCACCCAATGTTCCTTTCCTTCAACACGCATCCTTATATATATATATATAAATTCGTCCTAGCCTGGAGTTATCTATCTCAACATGATGAGATAAATGACCTTCACTACAACTACGATACGAGTACAGCAGAACAATAATAGTTGTAACTGGAATCGCATATGGTTTAATATTCATAGAAAGTTTCTTCCGACGTGTGTACGTAGTTTATGGTATAGTGTTGTACATGATATTCATGCTACTAATCAACGTTTGTTCGACATCCATCGCCTACCACATAATGTGTGTTCCCATTGTGGACACCCCGACACCATTATCCACAGATACACCTCTTGCCAGCTAGTAATGTCTGTGTGGTTAAAACTATGTGCTCTCCTTGCTATCGTATGTCGGACATCTCCACACCATTTCACACCTGATATTATTACCTTACCCGATTATCATTGGTACCCTCCAACCCGCAATAATGCTGTTACTTGGCTAATAGGACACACCTTATACTATATTGATTCCAGTCGCAGTCACATAAGTGTCACGGATTATCATGAATTCTTAAAACGCACCAGGTGGAAAACTTTTGGTATGGTACCTTTTTACAAGACCTTCGCAAACTTTTTGACTGCCTCATTTTAACATGATATGACTAGTGTAATATCTGTAAGATCATATTTGTAGTACCTCTAAATTTCTATATAATACTGTCAATATTTTACAAGTTCTCGTCTACCTCGATAAGCTCAAACAATGTAATTTGATGATGCTATTTGTATTGTTCTTAAAGCACTGTATATAGGCCAACTTTCTACTTGTATTTACCGTCTATGTCTTATGTCTAAACGACCAATTTCTTTCAGGTATGTAAGTGACCTTGGGAAATAAAGATGTTTTTTAAAAAAAAGTGGTAGAGCGTTCACCTCCGGTGCTTGGGGTCCCTGGTTCGATCTCAGCTCGCACCGTGTGGACCTTGTGGTAGACAAACACCGTGCTCGTGGGTTTTCTCGGGGTTCTCCCGTTTCCTCATTTCGTAGCGTTGCACCATTTCATCCATTATTTTGCTCATTAACATCTCCCTTAGTTACGCAGCTCCATTCGAGGTCTAGGGATGCGCACGAGACAAGATTTATGGCTGTCTCGTCTCGAAAATGTGATGTAAAAGTGATGTCTCGACTCGAAAAATGTATATTTCTCTATTGGAAGAGCCGTGTCTCGACTCGAATTTTGTGAGGAAAATCCTGTCTTGACTCGTCTCGTGCGCATCCCTATCGAGGTCCCTCGTGACTATATCTTTAGCGTATGCGTTTTCGGCTCGGGAGACCGGGTTTGATTCCAGCCTGGAGCTCAAGTGCTTTGTATCTCATGTTACGCTGAGTTCACGTCTCTATAGCTGAGTAGGACGCTAAACTAAAACCAACATCCTCATCATCATCGGAACACATTTGCAAGGTGTTAAGCTTAAAATAAAAACTAGATTGCGAATCTTCTATTTATATGTTTTCTTTTCACTTGAAAAATATTTTGAGTCTCTTTAAAAGAAGGAAACACAACAATCATTTGAGATTTTACATTTAAAGAAAGAAAAAAATGATTAATTAGGCTTATATTATATAGAACTTCTCCACTTTATAGTATAAAAATTTGAGATGGACCATTTATCTTGATGCGCCCATGTAATTTTGAAACTAATTGATAAAAATGGCTGGAATTTTGTAAGATGCAAATAACGACAAGGGAACTCTGTCTAATAAACTCTGCAGTACCAACAAATTAATAGTGTTGCCAACATAATATAAAGTTATATTTTTAACGCCACTATGCCATGTTATTACATATCTCAAATCTAAATATTAAACGAAACCTTACAACACAAATTTGTTATTCAGTGTTGTAAATTAAGGATGCTGCAATATGACAAGCATCTAAACTTCAGAAACCTGATAATAGTATTAATAAAAGCAGAGGCGGATTCAGGACGAACTCAACGGTGAGGAAAGAAGGTAGTGAAAGATTCTGTTTTCTCTCTCACCAACTTTTGCAGCACTGGTGATTGTGAAACTTAGGGAGGTGAATAACCTTTCCCCCCTGGATCTGTCTATGAATAGAAGTGAGACGGACAGTGAAATGCAAACCCGAAATACCTTAGTGTCGAATACTATGACCATGGCTTATTTCGAATGAATACAAGAAATTGAACATTAGACTTTTTTCGAAAAACTTCTTACATAAACAGAACGTCTAATCACGTAGGTGATTCTCAAAAGACGTAAACTTCTCGGAGGCGTTACAGCAATTTGATATCTCAATTCGTTCAGGAGATATGAAAAACGTGAATACTGATAGTGATACTCCTAAAAATGACGTATTTGGGGATTGTTCGTAATGTATCTTGATTCTCTTTGCTTTTATAACATTACAGAAACAGATTTTGTTACTTGTAATTACAATAAATTCTTGCAATTACATAATTTTAACCAGTATTGCAAACCTTACCAAAGTGTATCACATCTCCAGATCAGTTTGAGATATCAAATTGCTGTAAACTGCATTATGATCTTTACGTCCGTTGAAAACCTTCTATGTTGTTGGATATGATACTCCTTTCTGAAAAAAAAGTCAAATTTTCAATCCCTTACGTGAAGACTAAGGAGCATGGAAGCTTCTCAATTGCGGCAAGTGACTTGCCAATAATGGCAGAATACCTATTTTGACAACTTTGTACCTATTTACTTGAAATAAATCATATCATGATCATAGTATGTAACACTAATGTACTGTGCATGCCCCGTCCAAGTTATTATTTATTACTATTATAGAAGCCTAAAACATTTGGATCTTTGAAGGCCTGTACTGGCCCACCGGGACACCAGGACATGTCCCGGTGCGCCCTCCGAAACATCTCATTATAAATAAAGGTACAACTTTTTTTATATAGATCTAATAAATTCTTACATTTGTTATTGCTAAAGAACTAGTGGTGAATACAGTGTGCTCTTTACATAAGGCGCCCTCGCGAACTACATCAAAAATAAACAGTTTTATTTATTCTTCTGTGTGGCACAATTTTGTACAATGAATACATACTGTTACTGTTGGTAAAAAACCCATGAAGGTTACAGTGCGCCCTCTATATAAGGCGCCCTTGCGAAACCTCACCAAAGATAAACGGTTTTATTTATTCTTCTGTATGGCATAGTTCTGTACAATGAATGCATACTATTACTGTTGGTAAAGAACCCGTGAAAGGTACAATGCGCCCTTTATGTAAGGCGCCCTTGTGAAACCAAATCAAAGATAAACGGTTTAATTTATTCTTCGGTATGACACAGTTCTATACAATAAATACTTACTGTTACTGTGGGTAAAGAAACCGTGAAGAGTACAGTGCGCCTTTTACGTAAAACACCCTTGCAAAACAACATCAAAGATAAAAGTTTAATTGATTCTTCTGTATATTGGTGGATCCACGACCACGTGGGGGCGGAGGGGCGACCGCTCCCCCAAAGGTCTTCCAGTTTACTTTCGGAAATAAAAATATTGTCTTTTTAATCTGGCCGATCCAATCTGTGTGACAAGCCTAGCAGAGTCTAATCAAAATGTATGGTACTTAATACAGACATATTTGAATTGTGAATACTTCTGTCCCTAGTTCCTTGAGACTGTCACCATAAGCCACAAACGAGCGAGAATGATTTATTCGTTGAACGAACAGCTGTAGGAAGAAGGAAAATGGATCACTCTTTGAACTAAAAATGTATATTTTAAAACTATATCCTAGAAAAAAAAAATGATGTGTGATTCAAAACCCGAAACTTCAATTACGTTTACCTTGAATAAAGAGAAATATAGAATATTCAGCGCTCCTTACCGAAAAGCTCTCTGAATCTAAGAGGAGACTTTTCGGTTGGTTGATTGATTGATATGTATTTAAGTCGTTTGTCAAAAGCGATGCTTTACAGAGCGAGAACTAGAGTTTAAAGTTGGATCTGAACCACTGCAGTGCGTTCTATGTTCACTTACCTTGTATCAAACCACAGAACCTCATGCATCAAATATCAAAGGTACGTCCGTTTACATCAACAAAGAACTGCGACTTTTGGGGTTCAACACGGAAACATTTATTGTGACTTTTAATGGCATTTCATCTTTTCTTAGGAAATAATACAAGCTGTTATTGTAATCATATATAAAGAAGTCGTCCTGATCTTCGCACAGGCCAAACCGCTTAAAGCTAGAAACTTGAAATTCGGACAGTAGATAAGATTTTCGATCTAAGGTATCACTAAGGAAGGATTTTTGGGAAATTCAAAGAAAGGAAAGGGGAATGGGGTGGGAATTATTTTAATAAGATGATCAGCTCTCCGAATCTCTTAAGGTTAGAAAATGGAAATTTGGATTTTGATTTCTCATTTAAAATAATGCGTTTCAACATTTTTTGATACTTCAGTAAAATAGGGAAAAGAGGTGTAAAGAAAAGGGGGCGGGGATTGCAATTATCATAATAAGATATCAATATCTAAGAATCTTTGAAGGTTAGAAACATGGAATTAGGTATATGGACTTCTCACTTAAAACAATTCGATATATATATTTCAGCGTTTTGTATTATTATTATTATTATTATTATTATTATTATTATTATTATTATTATTATTATTATTATTATTATTATTATTATTATTATTATAAGATGCCTATATTTCGGGATGCCTATAGAGACATGAAATTTGCTAATTTGATTATTCATTTAAAATAATGAAACATGTATTTGAGCATTTTTTGCCACTTAACGTACAGTAGAAAGGCAAAAAAATAGGTGAGGGTTGACTAAAATGCCTTGCGAGGTGTTTGAATTTCGTGACAGCGTTTTAGCTCGATTCAATTATATGTATATGAAAGACACAGAAGGGAGAACGCGAAATATTGTGTCACAGTACACGTAGAAGCATTTTCTACATTGTACAGGGCCGTATTCCGAACAAATTGGGGGTCTGGGAGCGAAATCTCACCTAGGTAAAGGCTACTATAATATAATTTTATTGTTGTTGTAGGCATACATGTTTCTAAATGCTGCTTTTAGCGGCTTTAGAGCCAATTTCCAACATCCTCTTCCTCGTCTGGTCTAATGTTTTTTTTTTTTTTTTTTTTTTTTTTTACATACTCAATTATACCACTGCAAAAGCAGAGTATTCGGACAAAATACCCTATACGGTGTTTGTAGTCCCCAGTTTGATTCCCGGTGAGGGTACATTTCAACGAAATATGTGGTTCGGATTCCATTACCATCAATAAGTGCACGTCTCCTTTAGCCGTCATGTCACTACCATGGAACGTTAAGCTCAAGCAACAAATCAAAATACCCTATGTATAGAGATCTGCACTTTTGTAATAGTGTCCTATATTTGTCTTCTTGCTCTCTCCTGCTTAAGTTAAAAATTCCTGAATGTACCAGAAATTGAATTCCTTACACATTCATCTTTAAATGCATCAATTGAGTACAGTTGGGAGCTTTTCTTGAGAAATGAACTATTCCATGCACACATAACGTCAAGGCTTATCAATGACTCCCCAACTCTTCGTGAATCCTGGGTTCTATACCAATCATAGAAATGTTTTCTTCACCTTTGATACATCAGAAGATTTTGGTACGACTTATGTAGCCGCAATCTTAACGCACACTTAAGAAAATGTCAATAATGTTGATAAACTGAAATCATGGTGAAATATTGAGTTTAGCAAAACGAAACGTAACGGAAATCCAACATCTTGCCCTCAGGAAATGTTCTTTCCATAGCGCCATAGATCAAAGATTAGATCAGAGAGACAGTGAAAAAAAATGTCATGGATAGGGGTCGACGAACGTCAAGGCATTCTATTGGATAATGAAATTGATAGTTATGTCAAACTTCATGTTTTCTTGCGATCACTTTAGTGAAACAAAGGGAAGCTATATTTATATACACAGAGGAGATATGGGAGAGGCTTCGTGGCAGATAACAGATGACATATAAATGCCATCGTCAATATAGTACTTTATGTAAGTATTGTGCAAGACAGTGCATCTGATATATTGTGGTGGCTAAGTGTGAAGTGAATTATGATACCGCCACGCCTCCGAAACGGAAGTTCGTATTTAATTTAACTCTAGAGAAAGAATATACTTTCAAAAAAAAAAAAAAAAAAAAAAAAAAAAAAAAAAATCGGGTCACAAAATATAATCTGAGAATCAGGTTTACGCCCCCCCTCTCCAGCCCCGGATTCATATGTGTCCAATTTTTGCAAATTAAAATTCTGGTCACTTTTAGGCTACCTCATCTTCCAGAAAGCGAACCGCACCTCCAAACGATACCTCTGGATCCGCTAGTGCTTCTGTATGGCACAGTTCTATACAATATACATACTGTTATCGTTGGAAAAGAACCCGTCAAGGCACCCTTGCAAAACAACATAAAAGATAAACGGTTTTATTTATTTTTCTGTATGGCTTAGTTCTATGGTGTTACTGTGGGTGAAGAACCCGTGAAGGGTACAGTGCGTCCCGCGGATAGAGCACCCTGCGAAACACCACGTTAGAGGGAAGTGGTTAGAGGGAGTTGTCCTTCTGTATATCAGTTCTATATAGTGAATTCATATAGTCATTGGCGCAAATCCCGAGAGGATGAGGGGGACATGTCCCCAACCTTGGAACTACGGGGGACTGTCCCCTCAATAATTCGATTTGAAATGTGTTTTTGGGGGATAAATGTGATGATTTGTGTCCGACTGCCACAAAGGAAAGTGAGATGAAATTGATGTCTCTTGGCTTGTTTCATTTTTTAAAAAAGAATCGTATTCTTTCATATTTCAAACTGAACTTCGTATCCTGGTGTATTTACGTCACATCAATCTGTATTAATTCAGCTCCCGTTACTTCGACACAAATTGCAATAAGTGTCAGAAAAGGATATGTGCCTCTCCTCACGCTGGAAAATTGTCTCAGCTGTAGATAGGGCACAAATCCCGAGGAAATGGGGGGGCCTGCTCCCCAATTTCAATACATTAAATTCGTCTTTAATTATTGTTAGTCTGTCTATTTAATTCCTGTAATGCTATTAAGATCATCATCATTTTTCTCAAATAATAGTATTCTTGCGTCATACATAATTGATTTTCTTTCTTCATAGTTTTGGGAAAGTCATTATTTAAGTCAGGGGCGGATCCAGGACCGACTTCTGGAGGGGGGCGGTGGGTTGTCATACTGCTACTTTTAAGGGCTCCAAACTTTGGGATGGGTTTTATTTATATATAAAAAATAAGAGAGTTTCCTCTTCTGGGGGGGGGGCGATCGCCCCGATCGCCCCCCCTGAATCCGGCCCTGATTTAAGTTATTATAAAATAAGTGTCCTAAAATTTAATGCGGTCTAAGTAGAAGCATACCAATTACAAATATGCATGTATTCAGATTTCAGAATAAGTTCATGGTACTGATTTGTAATACTGATATGTACCACTATTTCATCTACATCGCCTGATATATAATATACAACATGTTCACCTCAGAAAGCAGATTCATCTGAGTCTCATCTGTCCCTTCGCCACCAAAAAAAGCCTTAAATCTGCCCGTCTCTCAATATTGAAGACAACTGTGCTCCCCCATTTTCTTTGGGAGCCACCCTTGCACCGCCACTGCACTTTATCCGATTACACTAATGGAATCTATGACTAAAAATAATGGACATTCACTTTTGCCCAATTTCAATCCGACATTTTGTTCTGGAGTATGGCTGGTTTTGCATTTTTCCGAAAATTTTCGGGTGGTCATCGCTCCGAGGCATTTCTACACCCAGGTTGGTCTATACTTTTGAGTTGAGTTGATTTTAGTTTAGCGTCCCTTTCAGCAGCGAGGCTATATGAGACGTGGACCTACTGATTAACGTGGAATCCGAACCACATGAGCTCCCGCCGGGAATCGAACCCGGGTCTCCCACGCCAAAGGCGCGTACGCTAACCGCTTAGCCACGAAGGAGCTCTGGTCTATACTTTTCTTTTTATCTTGGAGACAGGAATGAAATCTTCCAAAAGACAGGCAGACAGACAGACAGACACACACACACACACACACACACATATATATATATATATATATATATATATATATATATATATATATGTGTGTGTGTGTGTGTGTGTGTGTGTGTGTGTGTGTGTGTGTGTGTGTATGTATGTATAACGTAATCACGTTTGTATGAGCGTCCTCTTGGTAGACTTGTCCACCGCCCTCATTAGTAAGCCAGCACGGGCCTGGATCTTTGTGGATGTTTGTGATACTGTAGCATCCTTAGTTTGTAACAAAATTTCAGCCTTTTTTATATTATTCTAAAATTTACAAGAGTGTAAAGATAAATAGTCCTCTAAGTGTGTTCGTGTCACGTTATTTTTTTATTTTTACTCTAAGAGTGTCAAACACGAGTGTCCTCTAAATAAATCTTATCTATCCCACTCGGGGAGGGGGCTAGAAGATTCAAATGACACCAATGTACAATCACTTACCTCTGTTTCTTTTGTGGCTCCATCTCTGGATCACCCTCGGTCTCAATAATCTCTTCCAGTGACTGCTATCTTGATGTTTCCTGTATAACACCAACGTGTCGTGATCTTAAATGGTGCCACAAGCCAGTCGTTGAATTTCGATTGTGGATAATACTTCGACAGTAATTGCATTTTGAAGAAACACCATCATTTTCACGAGAGAAATGTTCTCATATATTCGACTTTCCCATTGTAAATACTTCCCGAAAATATCTCTTCTTGCAGTTCTCTTATATAGTTCGAAACAAGTTCTGCGTTGGTAACTGATAAAATGAACTCGATTGGGTATTCCTCATAACGAACTAATGCTTCTCCCACTAGGCCAATAAACACATCAGAAGTGTTGATATCGTAGGACACGTGTCCTTTCTCTAAACAACAATCTTTTATTGTTACCAAAATATTCAGCCACAGCGAATACGAAACTACGTACCGTATCAGCAAAGGCGAGTACGAGATAGCTAGCTAAAAGCAGTCTCAAATAGCAATTACGATTAGAACACGCCGCATCAGCGAAATAAGATACTATTCAATTTTCAATTCTTTTCTTTTGTTTATAACTTCAATCAAACCAGGCAGGGAAGGAAATGTTGCTCTTTCGCAACTTCAAATTTCTCTTCAGTTTCGTTTCGTCCCTTCGTGTTCCATCTCCAAACTTTGTCCTTCTGTTTCGATTTTCTTTCGTTTTTCGTTTTTCGAAAAATTTTTCGTTTTTCGTTTTCCGAAAAATTTTTCGTTTTTCGTTTTCCGAAAAAAATTTTCGTTTTTCGTTTTTCGAAAAATTTTTCGTTTTTCGTTTTTCGAAAAATTTTTCGTTTTTCGTTTTTCGAAAAATTTTTCGTTTTCCGTTTCTCGAAAAAATTTTCGTTTTTCGTTTTTCGAAAAATTTTTCGTTTTTCGTTTTTCGTTTTCGAAAAAGCCATTTTTCGAAAAAGTATTTTTCGAAAAAATGTGGCCATCCCTAGTCTATAGCTCCTTCACAACTTCCTTTTCATCTAAGGCTAAGTAGTTACATTTTAGACATTGAGGAAAAAGTGTGAAATTAATTAAAACCCTTCAAAGTGGAGTTACGAATCTTCAATGGACCCCATTTTGCTGTTGGCCTCGCTCAACGCACTCCCGTCACTGTTCAGGGTGCACGATGGAGTTTCTCCCTTTTAGGAATACTTTCTAAGTCAGTACTAGTTTTCTTTTTCTTTTTTTTTTTACAGCTGTTTCAATTGAGTTGTATTTTCTAGAACCGTCGGTTAAAGGAAATAAAAGATCCTATACTCAAACACAAATCATCTCTCTAGAAGCTCTAATGGAAAACGAAACGAATCGTCGTAAACATGTTACGTTCTTGAAGAGGAAAACAGCAAAACCTTGATTGCACAAACGTATAATGGTATCATTTGCTTGCAAATTTAAAACTTATAGAAGTTGATGGCTTGTTAGGTGAGGGGTTAGTGAACAGGATTTTTGTACTGGTGGTCCAGGGTTCGAATCTCGTCCGTTCTTCTTACGTTTTGTTTCTTTAAGCTACACTGAGTTTGTTCATTCCAATTCTTTAAGCTTGAATTAAATCTAATACCAGTTAGTGAATTAAAAGTAGCTAACATTATTTTCAAATACGAGACGTTATTACATGCTTGTCACTAGTTGATATAAACTCTTGCAGCCTTCATTTAACTCATTTCTTGACGTGTTTTGTTACAAAACTCATGAATCGTGGCGAACGAAATTGCTTTACCAGATAATGGTGACTGTTTTGAAACCAAATGACAAGTATGAGAATTAAACGTATCATATCTGTAGTGCTAGACGATACTATCCTGCTAAAACCATGCATTTATTTCTTTGGCACATATTACAAAGCATCGGACTATTTGCGACATTAATTATAAAAGCTTTAAGAAAAAGAAGCTTTATGAACATTAAGTCGATTCAAGCGTTCAAATCGCTTTATAAAAGTCCATATTATGAATTACAAAAACTTTTTACATTGTAAGTAAAAAATACAAGCATATATCGTTTTTATCTCTCTCTCTCTCTCTCTCTCTCTCTCTCTCTCTCTCTCTCTGTCTCTTTCCTTCTTCAGTCCCCTCGTTGATCATATCCTGGATCCGCACCTGTATATATACAGGCAAGCCCAAAAGTAAGTATATACTCCTGCATTGATCAAGTATAACATTCTAGCTTATAGGTTTATTTGCTTCGGCTTTTCCGAGCTTAAGATATTAAAAAGACATTAACAACAAATAAGAAACTCAGTCTACCTGATGGATACATATAAAAAGCAATGAGTTAATCAGTACGGTATGTATACCTATTTTTGGGCCACCCTGTATATTCGACAATAGATAGCACTAATTGTAATGCACCTTTCTGATAGCAAACGGCTCCTAACGGAAGTTTAAAGAACTACGAGTGGTTTTCAGTTATCTACCTGAGTCATCTCTTTGTTCTGGTCTGAAAATGGATCTTCGTCCAACACTAGTTTTTTCTTACTGTAATATATTGCAGGGGTAAAAGTGGCTCTGAAGAGGAAGGGGTAACGGCAGGTAACGGCATAACGTCAAGTCGTCCCCCTGTCTATAAGTGCCCATTAAAATTTTTTAGAAACTGGGGAGACGCCATATATATTTTTTTGGAGGTGGGGGAATGGCGTTCTCCGCGTTTCCCCGCACATTTTGCCCCTGATATATTGTAAGTATACTCCGTTATACTCACCCAATTAGCGTACAAAAGAAGTACAGATGGCATAGTTTTTCCTCCACATAATTCATCAGAGAAATCTAGTGGTATTACTTTCTAAATACTTTATAATCACGATGACAGCCTAGCAAATTATTAAGTAACACCACTAATAAAAAAAATAAAAATAAAAAAGCATAAACGTGGAGATCATGGCTATAAATAAAATTATACTATTAGTTATCAAAATTATGTAAATATACATTGTTAAATGACCTTAAATCAACTGAGACGGCTTATTGCAATTCGTATGTTTTCACTTCGTTTTATGAGGACATACTACTTCTCTGTACAGCCATTAGATGGCAGCACGATATCTTTTTCGAAATTTACGTGTATTAATAATAAAAATACGTTATATAGCGCCTCGCAAATTACGCGAATAAAATTAAATAATGTGACTGCATAAGATTCTGAGAAATCTCTCTTCGGAGAGTCCCGGTTTCCGAATAGCTACATGATGCGGATGTAGCTTATATATTGGGTTGTATTTGAATGCTCTGACGACCCCCTCCCCCCCAAAAAAGTGTAACAAGTAGCAGTGTCAGTTGCGTAATATATATATCCCTTGCACACGTCTGTGCGTTTTCCGCATTAGCTTAAAAATAGAACCATTTTATATATAGACGAACTTTTCCCATATAGGTGAAGTTTCCATATAATTCAAAGACACACTTGCAATTACACTATCAAGGTGCCACTACATTCAATACAGTCTAAGTGCGTTTTCTTCAATGTTACATATAAAGGCAACTTTTTTTCTTTTTTTCTTTTTTTCTTTTCTTTTTTTTTTAATATTGTAAAGTAAACTTATTAATTTCACTGCCAAGACGCTAGTACTGTCTAAATACACTTCAGGTATCGTCATTGACAATAATTATTGCATTACATGCAACCATACGCAGTTTCAGCGGAGCATATACTATACGTTCATTATCAAGATTCTCGAAAATTTGATTAATTTTTTTATGTAAATTAGCTGCAAGTACCGTATAATCTCCTAAAATTACACATGTTTCATGCAAATGTAAACATTTGGCGCCTAAACGCTGGCACCTAATAAATATGGTGACTAACATACTGTGACGAGCTGTATTTGAGGTCTAAGTCACTGAATATATGTTGTAAAAGTAAACTAGCGACCAGCAGACGACCTTCTCTCTCCCTGCCTACTGATCGTGAATAGTATAACGAATAGTGAAGAAGAGAAGCCGTCCACCGGGGGTTGAACACATATACACAAGAAGTTAAACCAAGTAATTCCTTAAGTTCCTAAGTAGGCTATATTAGTTGGAAGAACACGAGCAACGTCAACATGCATAGAAAGATATTTTTTCTGCGTATAAGGGAAAAACATTTAATTGTCGATCAACTGAAGAACAACAACTTTTACCAGGTTTAGCACTAATGTCAATTGAAGAACCATTTCTTCAGAAACTCATGAAGTTGCACAATTATAACTTCAACGTTCAACATTCTTCCACCAGGAATCGAACCTGGAATCACGTTGACAAAAGGCTAGTAGGGAGGACAGGCGCAACTAGAGAGCGGTCAAGTCCACTAGAATAATGGTTGACCACAGTCTGAAATTGTGATATTGAAATGTGTTTCAATTCTTCGAGTGGGTCATGCCCAGGGGCGGATCCAGAGGGGGCGATCGGGGCAATTGCCCTCCTCCAGAAGAGGAAACTTTCTTATTTTATATATAAATAAAACCCATCCCAGAGTTTGGAGCTCTTAAAAGTAGCTGTAAGTAGCAATATTACAATCCACCGCCCCTCCCAGAAGTCCGTCCTGGATCCGCCCCTGGTCATGTCTCCTACCAAAAGTCCTAGTTACTAACAACAATAATAACAATAAGAATGTTCAAGTGTTATAAAGATTAGTGCTGGCCCTAACGATCATACTAGTACGACGCATATCCCAGTACCGTAGAAGTATTTCAAAGAATTTTGACTATAATATATTCATGAGTTTATCGTCTTCTATGGCACTAGATTCTGAGTGCAAAAGGATGAATCGCTCTTCTTTGCTATTTCAACGGAAAAGAGAAGAAATATAGAAAGAAATGTAGTACATCTTGCATCTCAAGTGGAGACGAAGCGATGGTAATGTTTCACATATGCTTTGTGAAAAGAGTGTCAAGCAAGAGACGTCTTCATAAAGATCTCACATAAGGGAAAGAAATGTGATGTATGGTGCTTCCCTCTCTTCCTACAACTTCCTTGTTTATCTTCTGGAATTAGATTCTTTCGTTTCCACTTCTGGGATCTCCCAGAAGTGCATCCAACTCTTGGCTTTTGCAACTTTACCACAGAAATACCCTTAAGAAACTAAGGTTGCCTTTTCCAGTCACGTCTTCTTTGCTGTTATTTAATTTCTGTTTTCACTGTTCTTGTTTCCTGTATGCCAAGGCTCCAACATCTTAAAAGAAGAACTTGTCCATTTCACCCTTATCAAGTTTAAAAGTTAAACCAAAAGATTGAAGGGTAGGCTTTCATTCACTTTTCCTCTTTTGTAATAAGGCTATTTGCCCTTGGAAGCAAAATAATTGTTTACTTCTTTGCTTGTTCTCAATGTAATTTGTACTTCAATGTAGTTTCTGTATATCTTTTCTTTCTTTACACACAACTATAAAGTATTTCACACCATGTCATAAAATCAATTATAAAATGCGACAGGTTCTTCAAACATACGGAAGTGTAGACATCGAAGAAATCTACGTACACCTAGATTTTATTTATATGATTAGTTTGGAGTTTATTCACAATAAGATAAAACTATATATACACGATTTTCTCTGAGACTTGATAACATGAAAAACTATATACACGACTTTGTCTGAGAATTGATAACATGATCTTTTATGTAGATGGTGTAAATAATAATAATAAAAAAATTCTTACTCACATTCAGTTCGAAACTTTAAACTTGTATTTATACCCTAAAAAACATAGAAGCGTTAACAAAGTACATTTCAGTTCATACTTCATGATATAGTGTAACAAAACAAAGTAACGAAAGAAAATGTTAATGTGTGCTACGCGTTCTACAACACCGGCTAACCTACTTAAAATTTGAAATTTATTATTTATAAATAGATTAACGTTTGTAGAAAATTATAGCAGTTGTTTTTGTTGTGTTGGGAACATAGAGTTGAGTTATATTACATTGTCATAGCATAAAACTAGATGAAAAGCCATTAGAAGTTGATGCAAATAATATTCAATTTATCCATAACTAAGACAGTCTCACATGGAGATGTCCATAGTTAAAAAAATAAATATTAAAATTTAATTTTAAAGCTCTGAAAAAATAATTAATTAAATTAAAAATTAATGTTGGAAAAAAGTAACGGTAGCTCAATGGTAGAGCGCTTACTTCAGGTGCGCGGGCTCCCTGGTTTTATCCTCGACCAATTAAGTTTGTAGTGAACTACCTCGTATTCATGGGTTTTCTCGAATACTAACGTTTCCTCACAGATTTTTATTCCATCAATTCTTCCATCGTTATTTACTTGCTTTAATCAACTGCTTATCGTAGCTTAACGGATATAATAATGGGACGTTAAACTGAAATATTTAATTTCATTTTCAAATATACCATTCTCCATCAAATTTACCATTATGTCAATCAAATTTGCCATTCTTTGATTGCATCATTTCCAATTACAAATTGTGTCTTCTAGATATTCTGATGGGCGCAACCTGCACTATAAAACCTGCCTGTAGGAGTCCTGTCCTGTTCTCAGTGAAACGATCTTTGTATCTTAGATACAAAAATATGAATTCCCGCCAGCTATGACGACAAAAACTGTGCTCTCAGATTTCTACACCCTAATTATCCAGACCAGCCTTCTAATTAACTTAAGAACATTTTGCAAATATTACAGTATTTTCTTTCTTGATTTATGTATTATTCATTAAACATATTAATCAGTTATACCTAGAGAAGAGATATGTAGTTTGAAATTAGTTTCTAGCCACTTCTTTGTAAGTATTTTACCGGGTGTTCAACATGTGTTTACCAAACAAAATTACACGTGCTATCCACAATGAGGGAGACGTATAATACTCAGCAGGTTGTTTTCCGAATATTAGAAGAAAGTTAGAAATATTAAATTTATATCATGCTTGTTCCTTAAGGAAAGCACAACACAATAATGTAACTTTTCTTTATGAGCTTGAATTGTTCCTTTCTGATTGATTATCTGATAAAACACGAGAGCTTGTGTAAGAAATATTAAAATCTCAGAGGATGAATATATAGCAACAGTAATCGATAATATGTATTGGTAATATATTAGACACCCCCAACATCAATAAATTCAACGCATCTTACCCTTTGCATACTGTTTTATTCTGTCAGAAAGCGCACTTGTATTTGTATTGTACTTGACTCAAAGCACACTTCATTTTACTACTCGCTGTTATTTTCTTCATCAGTCTTTGATATTGTAAAGACACTTTTAAAACGACTGCTTCACTGCAAAGAAACATATAAAAATTAATGATTGGGTAAATATCGAACCACCCCGTCACAAATAACAGAATATAACCACAATAGACCAAGGGGATGATAACTCTCCCCCCCCCCCATTAGGGAACTTTTGTCACTATATTAGAAACGTTCCTTAGGTTCCTTAGAATAAAAAAAAGTAGTTGTTGGTCAACATATAAGTGCAACACCTGGGTCCTGGGGTCGTTAACCCTTTAGCACCTGTGTATATTACAGACATACACGGGATCTCTTTGAATGACCGTAGTGCAACACTGGAATAAGTTATACCTATGTCGATTTGTAAGAGTGTAAACTTTCAGTTTACGTAATGAACGGGACACTTCTGTCTACATATGAAAACTAATTGAGGGATATTTAAGAAATTTCCCTTATAAACGTCCCTTCTCGCGATACTTTATTATTACATAGTTATTACGTAGCAACACTATAAACTAGGTGAATAATAAAAAGAATTTATATGTCCTACTTAATGTTCAACTTAAACTGAAAATTTCATCTTGATCCATCAAATAGCAGCTGAGAAAACACGTTTTTTTGTAGTTTTCACAGAGTTCATAATAATAGATTTTCATGGAAGCACGAGTACGACTTTGTGTCAATGTTTCGAACGTCAGCGCAACACTGGAACGAGACATTTCTGCGTACAAAGGAAAAATAATTGAGGTATATTTAAGGAAATTTCCCTAGAAAAGTCCCTTCTCGCAATTCTTTTAGTTATTACGTGGCAACATTGCAAACTAGGTGAATAATAAAGTGTATTTATGTGTTCTGTTTTATGCTCAACTTAAACTGAAAATCTCACCTTGATCCACCAAATAGCAACACAGGAAATATGTATTTCACAGTCTTCACAGGGTTCATAATAATATATTTTCAAATAAGTACGAGTATGACTGTCAGTGTTCCGTTTTATTTCTCGATAGAAAACAAGTAATACAAATTATTCTAGTTAATTTTCTCATTCGTTATATCATGACAGATTCCCAATACCGAGAAATTCCCCAGGAAAGTTTTATGTTTGTTGGTGCATGGTATAATTGAAAATATTTCGAAGTAATAATTTTACTGTTGTGCGGTTACGTTATGTTCTTTTGAAAATACTTGTTGTTCTGGTTTTCTACAATCAATACAACTTCCAAACATATCTGCTGGTATGTGGAGTTATCAGAAAACATCTCAAAGTTATTTCGTAGGGCATTTATTCTTATTACATGTGCACACTGATAATCACACTTAATATAGTAAGTAAGATATAGTTTTTTAATTGCCGTAATATTAAACAACTTGACATATCTTTGTGATCTTGTCTGTCTGTAAGTTCATAATACAGGATGTCCAATATACAATGCAACCTGGAGTTTGGGATAGTAGAACTTTTGAACCTGAAGTGGTAGAGAATAATGGTTATACCAAAATGAAGCCTTGTTCATATATATATATTTAATCTAGGAAGCAACAATTGAAGTACACTAGGAACTATACAGTGTTGCCAGATGTAACCGAAAGTGTAAATCAATTTTTTTGCAAAACATGTAAATTGACTCATAACTCATACGTATGGATATTCTGTCGTTAATTTTCAGTTTGTTTAGTTGGAGCAACTTGGAAACTATAGAGGAGAAAAAAGAATTTTCTATTTCCACCGATAACTAATCGGATGAGGCCTCTGTAAGGGGGAACTAGGGAAATCGTAGTTTTCATAAATTAACACTCTGAATTGGCAACTTTGTTGATGTTTCAGTGCATCAAAAGCTGTGTTAAGGATCTGTCTACATTATACAATTTCTGAAAACAACGAAAAACAAAATTTGAAATTATCATGATAAAACATTTAATAGCATGCACCCGGCAACACTGCTACTATCAGAAATGAGTTGCCAGCTCTACAGCGGATGCTGAGAGTGTTCCCTGTTTTGATTCAAACACTGGTTCACACGTTTCACCAGGCAAACTAGGTGAATAATAAAGTGTATTTATGTGTTCTGTTTTATGCTCAACTTAAACTGAAAATCTCACCTTGATTCACCAAATAGCAACACAGGAAATATGTATTTCACAGTCTTCACAGGGTTCATAATAATATATTTTCAAGTAAGTACGAGTATAACTTTCTGTCAGTGTTCCGTTTTATTTCTCGATAGAAAACAAGTAATACAAATTATTCTAGTTAATTTTCTCATTCGTTATATCATGACAGATTCCCAATACCGAGAAATTCCCTGTTTTTATTCAAACACTGGTTCACACGTTTCACCAGGTTGGCAGCAACTTTGCGAAGATTAAAAGTGTTAATGTTCCAGGGACGGATCCAGGGGGGCGATCGTTCTCCCAGAAGAGGAAACTTTCTTATTTTACATATATAAATAAAACCCATCCCAGAGTTTGGAGCTCTTAAAAGTAGCAGTATTATAACCCACCGTCCCCCCAGAAGTCCGTCCTGGATCCGCCCCTGTAATGTTCTCAATGGCACTCCGAATGTTCGTTTCCAGGTCTTGAATAGTTCTAGAATTGTTCTTGTATACCTCCTGTTTTAAATAGCACCATAGAAATGAATAGCAGTGTTGCTGGGTGCATGCAAGTAAAAATTTTATCATGATAATTTCAATGTTTATTTTTCATTGTTTTCAGGAATTGCATAATGTATACAGATCCTTAACACACCTTCTGATTCATTGAAACATCAACAGGGTTGCCAATGCAGAGTGTTAATTTATGAAAACTACGATGTCCCCAGTTCCCCCTTACAGAGGCCTCATCCGATTAGTTATCAATGGAAATGAACAATTCTTTTTTCTGCTCTATAGTTTCCAAGTTGCTCCAACTAAACAAACTGAAAAGTAAGGACAGAACATCCATACGTATAAGTTATGAGTCAATTTAAATGTTTTGTAAAAAAAAAAAAAAAAAAAAAACACTGATATACACCTTTGGTTATATCTGGGAACACTGTGTGGTTCCTAGTGTACTTCATTCGTTGCTTCCTAGTTTAAAAATATATGCATGAACAAGGCACACAAACGGTCATAACCCCCACACAAATGGACAAATCTCCCAAATCCACGAACGGTCACAACTCCCACACACAGAAAATGTCAAAACGCCCACACAATCGGTCATAACTCCCACACAAACTGTCAAATCTCCCAAATACACGAACGGCCAAAACTCCCACAGCCAAAACCCTCACACAGGTAAGCGGTCATAAGTCCCAACGGTCTAAACTCCTACACATAGAAACGGTCACAATCCCCACATAAATGGACAAAATTCCCACACGCAGAAATTGTCACAACCGCCACACAAATGGTCAAAAACCGCACACAATCGGACAAATCTCCCACACTTTGAAATCATCTTAGTTGCACGTCTTGTAAATTTCACACGCTGAAAATAATTTTAAGGAAGTCCGAAAAGCGCTTATGATCCAAAGTGGATAAAGTGATAAGTGAACAAAACTCCCACATGTCGAAATGGTCATAACTCCCACACAAATGGACAAAAACCCCACACGTCGAAACGGTCATAACTCCCACACAAATGGACAAAAGCCCCACACGTCAAAATGGTCATAACTCCCACACAAATGGACAAAAACCCCACACGTCAAAACGGTCATAACTCCCACACAAATGGACAAAACCTCCACGTGTCGAAACGGTCATAACTCCCGCACAAATGGAGAAAATCCCCACATGTCAAAATTTTGACTGTTATGCTTAGAAAATTACAATTTTTCTCAGAATATGGATGTTTCTTTGTGATTTATTTCTCCACTTCTAATCTTGTATGTCTGAATATATCCCCCTTTGTCCCAATTTTTAAAATTTTTCTCCCTCTTCTATCTCTTAATGTTGTCCGCCACGGTGTTCTCCCACTACATTGCTTCTCGAAAAAGGGCCGTGGTTTATCCTACTTCATCATTCATGATGAGAAAACTAACATATATCCTGGTTATGAGCTCCCATTACTTTACTCGGAGAAGAGAAACCAGATCGAAACAAATCAGCAGAACCAAATGTAAAATATATAACCAAATGAGTTATTAAAAATATGTAATGTAAAACTTGTTGTATATCGCATATTATGATACGGATATAAAACTATTTTCATAGTATATTACAGTAAATGGACTACTTAGATGAGAAGTGCCCTAGTTACAAAAAACTATATAATGGACTGACATTTACATTCATTTCTAAAGATATCTTTAAAAAATTATAATTATAAATAGTAAATTATAAAACAATAAACTACATAGTTATGGTGTTAGTTGCTAACATAACAGAAATATGTATTGTTCTTGAGATATTGAATTTCAACTTTATTCACGTAAAATTTCAAATTTGGAATTAGGCCACTTGGCATCAAGGCGATGCACTTTAAAATAATACTCTTCTCACTTTACTCCAATAGCATAGTTATTTTAGAAGCCTATGGATGTTACATCCTCTCAAATGGAAGCTAAATGATTAGTTATTGTACGATGACTACATATATGCATTCTCTAAAGGTTAAATAGGGTTTTCACCTTTTAGCTTTGTCTCGTGCGCATCCGTATTTAGTATAACACTGAAAAAAATATATGTAACTTTCCATCAATATAAATTTATTTAATAAAGCAGTTGAGATGACTGGAAATTCTTGAGGAAAAAAACGAAAAAAAATCACGACACATTTGGCCAAAGTCGATTCGTTTCTCACGAAAGTTATAATCGATAATACTTCTCTAAAATTATAACATGGGTGAAGGCCATTAAACAGGGGCGGATCCAGGACCGACTTCTGGGGGGGCGGTGGGTTGTCATACTGCTACTTTAAGGGCTCCAAACTTTGGGATGGGTTTTATTTATATATATAAAATAAGAAAGTTTCCTCTTCTGGGGGGGGCGATTGCCCCGATCGCCCCCCCTGGATCCGCCCCTGCCATTAAATGAGTCATATTTGACTGACTTTAACTCCAAGCAGAGAGGATTATGTGAAAATCTCGACAAACATAGATACCATATTGGGTCAAAATTGAATAATTTTCACGAGAGTTATTATAGAATATATTTTCTTTTAAACCTGGGAAAGGGGAGAGGAATACAGTATAAGTTTAGTATCTTGTTCTTGATTGATTCCATATCTACGTATTGAGAATGATTGTGCAGTCTGAATAAATAGGCGCAATATTGCTTGAAAATCCAATAGTTTTAGATATCGTGGATCATATTTATTAATAGGCATGTGATGACAAGGAGATTAGTCCATCCCAAATTTGGGGACTAAATTCATCGCTCATTCTTGACTGATTTTTATCGTAAGCATCGTGTTATTACAGAAAAGAATAAAAAGAACTATAATATTATATCAGATCGAATGAGATTTGCGAAAGCAATTGTGCCAGTTATTTTGTCGGTGGTCGCAGAATACGCATACTTATGATTATTATAACAGTTGTAGTGAAACTCTATGAAAAGAAATGTCGTAGAGTCCATTACTTAATTCTTTACAGATTTTAAATACATACAGAGACAGAGGTCTGCACTGGTCGGAATTTTTAGCCCGTGCCAGGTGCGGATCGTGAATTTACAATGTGAGCCCCGACCCGAGTGCAAAATATGTTTTAGTATTTGAGCCCGAGTCCGGCCTGAGCTCGTCTGATAGTCAAATGAGCCCGAAATAAACCCGAATTACGGAAACGTAATAATTAATGCAAGATTGTATTTTTATTTACAGCAATCAGAAGTATATACCTAATTTTGCAGTTGTGCTTTAAAAGTTCTCCAGAAAGAACCGAGTAATATATATCGTTGTACAGTATATTTACGAAGTTAGGCCCAAAAAGGCCCGAGAAATATGGTTATATATTTAACAATTTACGGCCCAAGCCCGGGCCGGGCCCGAAATGATAGGACTATATGATTTGTAGATCCGAAAACGTGAAGATCTGTACAGAGAGAATGTTTATGAAACCTCAAAAATCAAAATAAAATAGAAAATAAAAAATTAAAAAATAAAATAAAATGAAATGAATGGTATGATATGTTATACCAAAATCGGACATCTTTTTAACGAAAATTTTCTTGGAACTTTTCTTCTACATTGGGAAGGGGGTAAACTGACTCCTTTATTCGAGTCAGATTTTAACTCCAAGCTGTGGGGACAATCAGAATTTCCCAAAGAATTTATAAACAAAGCTTTGTCATAAACGAATATTTTTTACGTGATTTATATTGCAAAGGTATCTTGAATGTACTGTCTACGTTCAAACTTACAAAGTATTAGTGGATTCCACGACATATTACTCCTTATTCTTGATAGATTGCAATCCAATACAACGATTATACCTTCAAGTCGAGACGAAACGCCTACAAGAAACCATTACAAGTGGGTAAGTTTTGCAAGAATTGTCGTGAAATATACGGACGGACGGCAAGGGATTTCTATGTAACTTTGTGGGGGGCCTTATTGGAGATACGCATTACTAAAGGGGCAAAACGAATGACCATATACTGTAGAGATAGGAGAACCTACTTCAACTTAGCATTAGGGGGCCCATTTCAACTTTGGAGAGCCCAGGGTCCCAAAGCTCCAGGGATCGGTGCCCTTGGCAGATAGACAGACGGACAAATTAGCATACACAGAAATACCGGTCGAGTCAAATTTGGAAGCTTCGCAACACTTTGAATAATAATGTTACGCGGGAAACCATTCGCTACAGTTTCGGGATTAGCTGTTTCAATAAATACTAGATCAACTAATACATATTTATCAACTTACGTACTTATTATAATATTTTAGTCTCTGTTTTAATTACATACCTCGGCAAATTATGTATTGGACTTCGACAAATAAATAAAATAATTTGCTTTCTAAATGAGCAAATTCTAACTCGCAGCTTACCATCGAATTCGAGTTTCTTTTATTACGAGGCACTACGAAAGTTTTGAGATACGCATTGTTGTGGCACAGTATTTGAATTCTAACAATTGCATTCGGTAGTAATATCCAGAGGCACAAGCGAAGCTAGTATCAACTCGCCTTGCTTACCGGCGTGGCCGTATCGCCTTTACTTGTTTGTTGATGTGAGCAGTATTCGGCTGTCTAGAATGGAGCTCGAAAGAGAACATTTTCGGGCAATGATCCTTTGCGATTTCAAAAGTGGTTTGAACGAGACATAAAGCCTTGACCGTTTGCAGGGGCATTTGGGAACCTTACTCCTTCCCGTGCTACAATCTTTCGGTGGTTTGGTGAATTCAGAAGAGGCCGGACATCGCTTAAAGATGAAGAGAGAGCTGGACGTCCGGCAACAGCTGTGTCAGATGAAAACATTGCCGCTGTGAAACAAATGATTCGAGAAAATCCTCGTACAACTTTTAAGGACATTGAATCTACAGTGAACATTGGATCGCCAGCAGTAACAAAAATCCTTCATGATCACCTTCGGCTCAGGAAGGTTTCATCTCGTTGGGTGCCTCACACTTTGACTGAACAGGAGAAGTGCATGCGTGTGGAATGGTGGGAAGAAATGCTTGTAAGATTTGATGAAGGCAATTCTCGACGCATCTCTGACATTGTTACTGGTGATGAGACTTGGATCTATCAATTTGACCCTGAAAATAAACGCCAGTCTACAGTTTGGATCTTTCCAGACGAAAATCCACCCACGAAAGCGAAGCGACCGCGAAGTGTGGAGAAAAAGATGGTCGCAACTTTCTTCTCCAAATCTGGCCATGTTGCAACTGTTCCACTTGAAGAACAAAGGAGTGTTACTGCTCAGTGTTACACCACTGTTTGCGTAACAAAAGTGTTCGGGAACGGCACCTAAGAACTGGATTGCGTGGGATCCTGCTTCATCATGACAACGCGTCCGCACACACGGCCAACATCACAATTCAGTTTTTAGAATCTACGGATGTCAAACTTGACTCATCCGCCGTATAGCCTTGACCTGGCCCCGTGTGATTTTCTGCTGTTCCCCAGGATCAAAGATCGCATGCGTGTGAAGAGATTTTGCAGCCCTGAAGAAGCTGTAGTGGCTTACGAGAATGAACTTTCAACACTTGAAGAAAAAGACTGGCAACACTGCTTCCAAAAGTGGTTTTCGAGGATGCAAAAGTGTGTACAGTGTAATGGTGAACACTTTGAGAAAATCTAAGTGTTAAATTGATTTTAAGTATGTAAGTTATTTTACATCTCAAAACTTTCGTAGTGACCCTCGTGTTTTCTTGCAGTTATGTGTAAATAATTTTGCATATTGATTATTCAAAATACTATAAATTACGAATACGCGACAAAACGTACCACCGACAAAAAGTACCACTTACCCTGAGGGCTGCTTGTGAAGGGTTTTCTAAAAACACTTTAAATAATGACAAGCGACAAAACGTACCACTTGCCTGGAGGGCTACTTGCGAAGAGTCTTCCAATCAGCCATCAAATAATGTCAGGCGACAATACGTATCACTTGATAGGACGGTATGTAAGTATATATATACCGGCCAAAATAAGGTTAAAAATTGAACAGATTGGTGGTGAGAAAAGTACCGATGCAAGATCAAGACTAGTAAGACTAAGGGATGCAAGACCAAGACCATGCCTGCGAGATTCTCGCAACACCAAGACCATACCTGCAAGATTCTCGCCAGACCAAAAGCAGCAAGAATCTTGCATATGCAATATTTGAATATTTGCTGATTTCCATCACACTTTATCCAGGCTTTGGACCACAGACGAATAGGCATTATTAAAGGGGCGCGGGCACTTTCTCCCACAAGGGCCACCAGCATCTCAATGTCACAAATCAATTGCAGTTTTCTTTCTACAGTAAGTCAATAGTATTAACAATTGACAATTAAAATCTGATATTCTTTCATCAGTATATTATTCTGAATTGTTCAAAATATTATATGAAGTTCAAGGAGAACGTATACTATATTACAAAATTAGCAGATGTTTTAGTGTACTACTGTATCTATCACTTTTGCATTCGAAATATTTTTTTAAATAAATCTTTTTCAATAGACATCAACAAAATGTTTTCAAATGTTCCTGAAACATGGTACTCGTTAGCCTATTTTTAATGTATTTCAGTTTATTTCAATTTTGAAAAATTTCTTTCACATGTTATCTGAGTTACGGGCAAAGTCAATAAAAATTTGTATGCTGGAAACCTGGATAAGTATTACTGCACAAATTACAATTCTGCAAAATTAAAAAGCAGCACATTAGACAATTTTGCAACACGTTTTGCATTCGCTTTCCTTGTAAACAAATGTATTTTCTCCTAATTCTGAATCACTGGCACCATCAGCACAGTCATTTACCCTCGGTTGTGCTCGTCATCAAGACTGACTTTCAAGGATATCCACGTCCTTCAAAAGTCAAAGAGAATACATTTATAGTATCCTTGGAAACTTCTTAACTGAAGTTTTCCAGAAAACATGTAAGTTTATCGAAAGGCACGTCTGGAAGTTCTGTTACTTGGTTGAAGTGGCTAGGGTTCAAATAATATATAAAGTACATTGCTTCTTGAATCTTGAAGAAATGCTCAAAACTACCATGTCCAATATTGTGTTGAATGCTTCGATGCAGTACCTGGTCATTGGATAGAAGCAGCTTCATCTTCATATTCACAGGAAAAATCTTTGTCCATCTCTGAAGGCGAATTGTCGATAGGTCAATAGAAGAAAAGAAATCACGTTCTGTCTTCAAATTTGTTATTGGCCCATTCTGCAAAGCTTCATGCTGCACTCTTAACAGATTCAGAATCATCTCTCTACTCTTTCAGCTGGAACAGAGTAGTCTGCACCATCCGATGGGACTACACTAGCAGCACCCTCTATTTGGAGATAGTTTGACAGAGGGTCACTTGAAATATCTTAAGGAACATTTCTGCTGTCTGAATTGTTTTGAACTTGAGAACATCTTTTATATATCCTTTCGCTTTACACCTAGCTTTTGGTTTGATATTTTCTGTAGAAGCAATTTTCTTAATTGTTATTGTCAACTCTATATACAAAGCACTTTTTGGGTTCGAAAAATGACCAAACTTTTTCTGAAAAACAGTGTGTTTTCTACCATCTTGTTTTCGCAATAACTGTAAGACGCCTTTGTTAACATTTGATCTTCCAAATGTACATTCGCTGATAAGACTTACGCATAAATATCGCACAGTCATTCAGCAGAACAATGACACCAAATCAATGCAATTTTTTGTCAGATCACATATGACATGATTGAGTATATGAGCTTAATACCACACGTATAACTGTAGTTAAGCGGTTAGCGTATGCGCCTTTGTCGTGGGAGACTGGGTTCGATTCCCGGCGGGAGCTCATGTGCTTCGGATTTCCGGTAAATCAGTATGTCCCATCTCATATAGCCTTGCAGCTGAATCACACATGCAACTGATCATAGGTGAATTGAAAAAATCCGAATATTGTCCTTGCATGTTACTTGAGCCATCGGTGAATTTCAAATACACTTCTTAATATCAAGGTTCAACTTCTGCAGAATTTCCAGCAGTAAACCGCAAAGACACTGGCCTGTGGTAGATATGCATTTTACAATGACAACAATATTTTGTTCAACAACCATTTTAACAACATACAGTAAAACAACAGAGCACTGGCCTGAAACTACTATATCTTGAGTAGTGTTTAATAGAATAGAAAATATCGAAGCTTGAGGGATTTCTTTCGAAATATCTTCTCTGATAAGTTTGCTGATAGCATTCAAAACATAATTCACCGTGTTTAGTAAAAGTTATACGACCACTATCCTGCTTACTTCCTCGTATATGACTCTTCTCGGTGACCTTATCTAAATTACTTTTAAGCGGAAGATCAAATTTGCTTAAGAAAGAAATAATATCCAAAAAGTTTCCATGATCTATAGCTGTGTCTTTCAGTTTATAGGCTGCTACATTTCCTCTGTAAATGAGCCCTCTTTTACCAATGAGTTTCTGCACTTTGACAACTCGATACATTACCTGTCTGTTCTTCTCAACCTTATACTACCGTTGTTTTAGCTGCTCATGAGGAAGTAGTTTCTTAACATGAAGTAGTACGTTTTGTCGTGGATTAAATATCAGAAATGCTTTAATTAATCCATGATAAGTTGTCATTTATGACAGGTCGTCAAAAGTGGTACGTTTTGTCGTGAAAATTCAAGTGGTACGTTTTGTCGCTGGTACGTTTTGTCGGGACACCATAAATTACAGTAGTATTAGGAGTATCAAAATGTTTTTGAATCACATTAAATTCCAGCAAGCTCTTTGTTCCACACAATAACCATACCTTTTTAAAGCATAAATGAATTATTTCTTTATTCCAAGCTTGAGATGTATAGTTAATCTGGTGTAATCTAAATCACTACTGCATTACATTGTTTCCTGTTGAAGTGTTGTTAAGTGCAGCCTACTTTTATAATTATATCGATGCCTACGTGTGTATTTCATTGATGCGAGGAATTACGACTTCTTTCAAATTACACTTATAACAAAATATCAATAGTAACATTCCTATACACATTATAATTAATATACGACATCAGAGCACATTTATTATTGAAGGTGCAGGAGTCAGCAACCTTCAGGAGAATGTTTCATGTAGCGAAATTCTTAAAAATCGTGGACTTTTCTTGTTTTTTCAATTATCTAATTACTTATTATCATCATAAATACATGAATTCTACGATGACTGGCAGATTTTTCGTCATAAAAATCCTTCTATGCAAATGGTGCAGCCAGTCTTTTCGCATTGAAGTAAGAATATAATTCATTAACCGAAATCGTAACCTTTTCCTGTTCTTGTCTATCAACTTTAGACAACACTTCTTTGGAGATTGGATAGGCCATGGTACCTCAAGTGTATAATGTCCTTTGTTCGATCTCGGCTATTTTCAAGTTGTATTTGCAATGAACAAGTAACATTTACGTTGGTTTTCTATGGTTTATCTCATTTCCTTCCACTTGATTCCACTAACTTTTCCATTATCATTTTCGTCTCCCTTCATTCATAACCTCGAAGCATAACCGTGAAATGTTATACTTAGATTTTATTACATTTGCTTGCCTCCTCGGTGAGTTTATGTTCCACTCAGCCAATTTTCTCCATTCTTTTACTTTCCTTCATTTCCAAAATTTCTAGCTCTTTTACATCGCAGGAAGGAATTGAGATAATCATAATGTCTGAGGAAAGGAGCAGTCGTGTGATTGCCCAGGACTTCAACGCGCACCACAACGAAAGACCTGCAATAAGCCACAACACTGTTAGCTACCTCATTAGGAAATTCAGTATAAATTGTAATGTTGCCGACAGACCACGGTCTAGTGATGAGTAAAATGATTCATCTCGGAGAATCGATTCATTTACTCTGATTCACTAAAATGATTCGATCATTTAATTCGTTCATATGAGTTGGTTGTTTACGCATCCCCTCGCGCAAGTGAATTGGTTGGGAATGATTCGCTCATTGAATCAGTTAGGTTTTCGCGCATCTATTTTACGCAAATGAATTATTCGATCATATGAATTGAGTGGGAATTACTCGATCATATGAATCGCTTAGACTACTGCACCTCTTTTCTGCGCAACTTAATAATTTCCTTGTGAGGAAGTACAATCTCGTGTATCAATTTTGCCATATGACACGGCCAGCTTTGCATTGGGGTGAGTGGAGTAGCTCGGGAACTCGTAAGCTTCAGTACTGTTATAAAGTTTCAATAGCGGTTGCTCTACTTCCATTGTTGTTATTTTTACATCCTGTTTTCATATTTAGGGCTTGAGGCAAAGACCTAAACTGTTGCAATCTATACGTTTTTCTGTCAATTTCAGTTTTCGAGGATGTACTTTGTTGAAATATACTCCATAAGATTTTCACGGGATACGAGCAGTTATAACAATTTATTTTCAACTTCTTATTGTCGTACATATTAATATGGAGAAAAATATAGAGCTCTAAGTGGACGGGCGGACCAAGGCAAATTCTTCACCTGGGCAAAGTGACTTCTTGGCGTCCACTTCCCTAGTTCTAGCCTATATTATACATTTTATTACAGTGATTTTAATATTTAAACCCATTTTCTGAAAGAAAAATGAATACTCAAATACATGATATACCTAGGTCCTCTCTTTCTTCTACATGCCAAATTCTCAAATCTCCATTTGTCGATACAGCCCCCCTACTACTACGAAACTGTCTTCTTCCGTGGTGGAATGGAAGATCGTGTAATTGAAGCTACGTTATAAGAATATACCCCCCCAAAAAATCAATGGAAAACAAGCAGTTGCCCGAGCTGCCCGGCTCTTGGTCCGCCCCTGTTTAAGTGTAATGTATAGCCGGCATTCATGCTTTTCGTTTTAAATACAGAAGGCATTATACAATGGGAATGTAATGTTAAAATCATTTCTGGTGAGTATTATTTTCCCAAGTCATATAAACTTTGTAAAGTACACATCGTGTTAATTGATTTCTTTTGTTGTTGTAAGTCTTAGAGTAATGCCCTGCAGGGGAAAGAAGAGCTGGATGATTAATTAAAGTAAACTGTTTTTACGGGGGCTTAATTTGAAAAGCATTTTCAAAGAAAGCTGTGTCGTCAAAGTGAGATTCTTGGGATGTTTCTCAAAGGTAGAACAGGTCCTGAGATCGGACGACACCCGTCTGATTTTAAGAGAAATAAAAATGAGGATTTTAGCTTTTTTGGAGAGAGAGAGTGAGGGTAGGTGAGAGGTGAGGAAGAGAAAGGAAGAAATCTGACGTCACAGTACCTGTAGCTTCATCTTCTCTGCTGGGCTTCTTGTTATCCTCCTGTTGTTCGTCTGGTGTTCAATATGTCGAAAACCGAATTATAGACTATTCGGTTCGTTTTCCAAGTTACTCCCGAAATGCCCGATTGACTGCCGTGCACTCCCCGGACCGACTCCGATGACTGTCTTTTGATAACTTCGCGACTAAATCCAAAAAAGACCTCGATAACCGACTCCAAAGTCTCCAAGCGACTCCAATGGCTCCGTGTGACTCTCTGTTTCCGGGTTGGAGGGAGTATTTAAAGACAAAGATCTGCTGATAATCCTGCTGACTCCAGGCACGTGTAGATGAGATGTTTTCGTCCCAACAGGTACTCGTAACGTCAGAGATGGACAGATAGTTGGGAAAGGGACTCTCTCAGCTTTATTACATAAAGTACACATTGACATAATACATTATATAACATAAACAAACACTTCCACGATATAGCTACGAATAAACAAAATTACGGAAGAGAAACGTTGACTAAATTCTCAGACATACATGAATTTCATTAGACATCCGAATAACTAGCGTTCTTCGACACACAAGAAATAGTTTAATGTAATTAGGAAGAAAAAAGAAAAGTCTCACAACACCGAAGATAAGTCTTAAAGAATATCATGTTTCTTATACACACAATAAATGATTTTGTGGGAGATCAACGAAAGTCAATAAATAATGAATATTAGTCTCTTCACACTCCCACCGTTAACCTTAGACATGCGGTTTTAAAGAAAACACGCATCGTCGTAACCACTATTTTGAAAATAGACTGTATATATTTTTTGATTAACGTCACCATACGATAAATAAAATACATGAAGTACACTGTGGCAACAAACACAAAGGAAAAAGAATGAATTTCTGTTGTTAAGTATCTCATTTTTTTTAAAAAAAAAGGAAAATAAAACACAAGAAAACGAAGATAATCAATAAATCGTTAACCAAACACTGCACATAAACACAGAAAGCACTAAATAACATTCTATGTAGCGAATGAGACTTGATGTCAACAAAAACATATGGAAAAGCACGTGTAGTTGTTTAGTGAACTTGAAAAACACTTTGGTCAGCAGAATTGAACAACTTCACTGGGTCAGTGTTCTGAAGATAAAAGCAATTCTGGGAATGTACGTGGCCTTGTTGTATGAGAAGTATCTCTGGCAAGGTGGCCGCAAGTTGGCAGCACTAATCAAACTTCTTGAGATTCGTTGACTGAGAGGGAGGAGGAAAAATGACGCTGACAGTCATCTTGAAAAATTGTCCATCTTCTTTAGAGTGTAGGAACAATGATATTTTTTCGTTTACTTTTGCTTATATTTCGTGTTTGTATTTTGTTGTTGATGAAGGAAAAAAAGTGTCCAACGGGCGAATAGGTGATGTCTTGGCTGATAAATCAGGTGAGAAAACTGAAGATTATAGTTAAAAGTGGTGGGCGGGTCTGATGCTAAGTGTTGTCATGTTGAGAAGTTCTTGGTTCGGGTCCATCCAAATTGCAGTATGGAGAAGAATTAGTGTCCTCTTCTTCTTTTCTTAAAGCTGTGGAATCTTCTTGGCTTCAAATAAGCTGCGTACTGTGATGGGTAAAAGGGGTAATTGTTAAAAATAAGGAGGTAATAGATGTGAGTAAGACCATGAGGGGGGTGGAAATTTGAAATGTTAAGATTTAAAATTAGGGTTCATTTGGTACAGGGTGAATAAAAAATATCGAGAAAGAGTTATCAAATTATATAGCAGAAGTGTGGTGGGTAACCAGAGAGAGAAAAACATGAAAAATTAATGGTGGGAAAAAACGAAAAGAAAAATTTCTAAGATGGCGGCAGAGTGTTGATACTTGTAAACGCAAGGTATTATGGGCTTAAAGATTTCGGCGACCATGAAAGTGCAAGGGTGAATACAAGAACCGGTAAACTTATGTAGGTAGGATTTAGGAAGGTGGGAGGGAGTAGAAAAAGAAGAGAAAACTCAAGCAGATATGGATACACATAAGTAAATCGATAAACGTAGTGCCCAAACTCTTGAATCATACAACTCTTTATAATAATGACAAAACTCTAATTTGGGGGGGGGGCAAAAGGAACTTATCTCGACCATAACCTCAAGGCATTTCCTCCAAGGGGGGTGGAAATGGGGCTGTGTTAGTTAAGGTCGCACAGCACTCGACCTGGTATTTATTATGGTCAAAATAAATGATAGGAAGGGAAAGGGGGTTGCTCGAAAAAAAAATCAATAAAAAAGAAAAGAGAGAGTGGGTTGCAACGACACGTTATCACAACATTTTTGCCTTCAGTGTCAAAAAAAATCTGACAATAATCTGGTAGTCAGTGAAAGACAATGACTCGACAACTAACCTTCAACAATAAACGATGTAGTTGTTCACATACGAATCCTGTATGTTAGCGTTGGAAACTTCAATTGATGGCACAATGGGCGGAAAAACTTCTGTTCCGTGAATAATCTCGTGTACTCTAATTTCTTCGGGAGGTGGAGGAAGTGATAGATCAGATACTGATGACGAAATGTCACTTTTCTTGTCCAAAGGGGTGGACCTTTCTGTGAATAAACATTCCCTAATTCCAAATTTTCACTGTCTGGAGCGTTGACAGATTTCCGTGACACTTCCTTCAACAATTTTATCATTTTGCACAGTAGAAAAAAAGCCCACAATCGTACAAAGCAATTGAAATATGTCAACAACGTGAACAATCTCTGTCATCGAAATCTTGCGCTGTGCATTACACTTCTTGCAAAACAAAAGGCAACTCAAAATTCCTTGTTCTCGTAACAAATATACCACCAAAAGAGTAAGAACAATATTCCAACATAACATAACTCCTGGAATGAAATATTCGTGTTTATAGATGGGCACTGGCGTAGGCGTTTGATCGATAATAGTGAAGGCAGATATATTTACGTGTCTAACACTCGATGTCCATACTTTGTTAAGAAGAGAAGATGTGTTAAAAAATAAATTTGGTTGAAATTTTTGATTTAGCTGTAATAGATCGTTTAAGGCGAGTTGGGCGGGAAAAAGATGAAGAAATACAGGTTCTATAAGTTCGTTCTCAAAACATGGAAATTCTGATCTTACAAACAAATTTCTATTCACGATCAGTTTCGTATTGCATGATATCTTAACCTTGATAGCACCGTATAGCATTGACGATTCAGGAACGCTAATCGAAGACGTATTATCTTTTGACTGGACTGTTAACGTCGGTGGCGGGTGCGTGATAACAAATTCATGGGAACCAATGTCCATTATATGCGCTAATTTTGATTGAACGCAAGTATGATCACAGCTTGCGATAACTTCTCGAACTGTTTGTCCCATCCAAGCAGAATGCAAACAATTGGCTAACCTTGAATTTGAAATAACATGAGACGGGATCTTACATAATTTGGCAGAAGAATATCTGCAGAACAAAAGATCAGATCCAGCTACTGGTATCAGGTGTTTTCCATTCTCCACTACGGAAACCAAAGGTTGTACGTCAATACTACAGGTCTGGTTGAAGACTGCAAAAGGTATCGGTTTAACTTCATACAGTTCAAAAGAAGATTGATGTTCTACAATGGGTATCTTCAGTTGCAAATAAATGTACGACTCAGTTATTGAGCAGGATAATACAGTAATCGAATAAATCAATTCCAAAAATTTCTTGTCTATAGCCAATCGGTATCCATTTCTTAAAACTATGTTTTCAAATTCTGACAAATGCGCATACAAGACTTTGTAGGGAATGATGTTATGGTTTAGCTTTGAAATTCGACACATCTCTAAGGTCAAGTCATATCTGAAGATCTGTAAAAACTGAGTAAACTGTAACAAAGTCTGAAAAAATTCTGAAATGAAGGCTGTTGCTTCTTGTTGCATCTTGTCCGCCAATAGGTTCAGATGGTCGGCGATATCCTTTTCCTGGACCAAAATTCGTGCAGAAGAATTCCGGCTCTTTTCAAAATTCTCTTTAACTTGTGTCTCAAAAGTCAAAAACTCAGTCGTTGAATTTTGAATGAAAAGATTGTTCTTTAAAAGTTGCTTTTCCAAACCAAGCACAGTCTGTTCCAAATGCATTTCTCTTTTATTCATATCCTCAACGGATGAACTGTCTGCAACACCGCAACAATAGGAAAGGAAATCACCAACAAAGGACAAGAGGGCTCTCGGTGATCTGTTCGACATCTTATGAAATTTGGGACTTGGGGGTTTCAGAAAGAAATCGTTGATATGAGTGTGAAGATCCTGTAATTTTACTGCTGACTGACAAACTGGTGTCATTAGTGGGTCGTCGTTTTTATCACAATAGAGGTGTTGAAATAAAGAAGTTGGTAGGTCGTGGGGAAAAGAAAAAGTTAGATTGAAAGATATTGGTAAAGAATGTTGATAAAGAATCACATTAGGTAGTTTCTTAAAATGCAAACCAGAACTGATGGTAAAGTCAATGTCATTTGTTTCTGCGGAAGGTAGCAGGGTAAAGAGGAGTATGCAGCTTAAAATTTTGTTGACTATCTGTAATGTAAACAAAGAACTCAGTCAGAACATTACTTTTGCAACCTTTTCTTACTTCCAGATAATGCATAAAATAAAATATTTTTGGTTTCCTTTTTTTACTGAATATTATGTACTAATTGCATTTTTCTCTTTTCTTTTCAGGAAGTGGAGTTTCCTAAATAAAGTTGTCCCAAAAAAATGATAATAGGAGACGGATATGATGACGAGAGGAAAGAAGAAAACTGATTAGCACTGATGATGAATAACTATATCCTCTTTCTTATTCTATATATATATTGCTAGCATTAAGATAGTTTTAAGTCTATTTACCAGTAACATACTAATACTTTTTTCTTTCAGCTATTTTATAAAGAAAAATCGAGGCGCATGAGTTGATCATAGATTTTCTGATTCTCTTTGTCGTACTGTACGAACACTATTCTTTCGATTGAGTCAAGATGTTCTTCCAGGAAAAGACGTACTGTTTGTAAAGCAACACGACATGCATCTTCTTTAGGAAAACCAAAAACTACTGTAGAGATGTCAGGGAAAGCAATAGATGTTATATCGTTGTCTACGGCTAATTGCAACGTTTTTTCGTAGCACATTTTTAACTTCTTGGGATTTCGATCATCAGGTGCGCTTACATGAATCACAAAATCCACGGGTAGATTGTAACTCTGTGTAATGCATACGTTACCCTGGGGAAGGTGGGATATTTTACGACACTCCTCTTGCATTTCTTCTCCTGCAAGACTTTGAATTGCTTTGTCCACGCCTCCTCGTGGATCTAGAATGGAATTAGACGAGTTTACTATACAATCACCAGCTAACGTCGTGATTGATTCGTAATAAAGCGCAACTTTCTTATTAATGTCGTGGTTGACGGTAAACTTCGGTCTCTCCAAACCTTCCACTGAACTTGTTCTCGGACCCATCTGATCCCAACATGGTAGATCGGACATGAAGGCAACTTTCCTTATAAACAACGATTCTAATTGCGTTTCGTTATCTGGATCTTGGAATTCCATTAAGAAGGAGTTTACCTTATCCACTTCTTGGAGATTTTTATCCGGTACGCCTTCTCCTACTACATCAATTTCAGATGTTCCTAATTTACGCAAATTTTTAGGCAGTCCTTCTGGAGGGGGAAAATACTTTTTTAACTTGTCTATAGCTATAGAATCAATCTTTATTTGATCCCGAGGAGTTCGGTATTTTACATAGTAACTATTGTCATGCTTATGGGATACTATTTGTCCTGGGCCAAAATATTTTCCAGAGAATGCATTACAGTCACCTTTCCGTTTTGTCGCATCGTAGATCCACACAAGTTGACCCTTGTTAAATGTCTGCTGCTCCCTCTTCTTATTATGTGACTTTACAGAAGTCAGATGTCTATTGTACAAGTTTTCCTGGGCCTTGTCCCTTATATACTGAAGTTGCTGAATCCTGCATTGATTCTCAGAGAACTGACATTGCGTGGCTAATATAGCAGAGTGTAATAGCCGTGGGGAATATCCATGAAGAGCTTCGAAAGGACTAAAACCCATACTCAAGTTACAAGTCACGTTGTACGAGAACGTAACCTGTGGAAGTAATTCTATCCAATTCGACTGATCATATTTGTCCAAAGCTAACTTCAATTGCTGTTCTATATGCCGGATTACGACTACGACTGTTCCGATACTGTAATGCCCTTGTACATCCGCAAAGTGTAACTGTGTTCCTAGAATGTGACAAAGCTCTTTAAACACAGCACTAGTAAAAGCTGCTCTGCGGTCACATGCCATCTCTGTTACTAATCCATATTTCAGAATAACGTTTTCATAGAGAAAGGAACTAACGGAAGCCACCGAAGCATCTGATAAAGATCCAGTGATACAGAATCGTGTCCCTTCGTCCACGGCGAGGATGAAAAACTTGTGTCGTAAGATATTATTACAGGGGTACACCCCTCCTAAATCAACATAAACTCTATAGAAAGGTGGAACGCAAGGGTGCATCTGCAGACTTCCGTAAAGCTTGCCACAACGTTTTTTCAATACTTGACAGCTAATGCATTGTTTCCATTTTTCATAAACGAATTTCTTCATGTTTACAAAATAAACAGATTTCACTAGGAAGTTATACGTCTTACTGAAACCAGCGTGATTGGCACCTAATTTCTCTGAATGGGCCTTCTCAAATACTACATCCCTTAACTTGGTGGGCACTGCTAATAGAAAAACTTTTCCCAATGGCGTCTTGTTAACTTTATACAGGATGTTGTTACGCAGGGCAAAATGCGATGCTCTCCTCTCATACTCCGGGTCTTTGTCGGGTCTATCCTCCAAATACGCGATGATTTTACTCAGAAATCTGTCATTCCTCTGCTACTTTTTAAGGACAATGCTATCCAAGTTCTCGATCATAAAGATCCTTAGGTCTGAGGCACTCGCTTCTTCGTCCTCCTCGTCTCTTCGATGTTTCACAAAACGGCTGATGGCGTCTGCTTCTAAATTCTCGGAACCAGCAATATGAGAAATTGTAAAATCGTGAGAATCAATTTCTGACAACCAACGAGCCAGTTTCCCTGTAAAATTCTACTACGGCGAAGAAATGTGATAGCCTTCGAATCAGTGTGAAGATGAAAATGACGTCCGAGGATAAAGTAATGAAAGGAGCGCAGAGCGTAAAGAAGGGCTAAAAGTTCCAAATGATAGACGGACAAATTCTTCTCCGATGGAGCAACCGCTCTGCTTGCATACGCAATTGGCACCAATTCAGCATCCGGCTCATCTGTAGCTGGTTGTTTGGCTACACAGGCCAAACCTTTCTTACAAGCACCTGTAAAGATGTGCAGCTCTCTTTCAGGCTTGTAGGCCATTAAAGTTGGACTTTCCAAAATCGCGTTTTTTAATGCTTCGAAGGATTGCTGCTGTTCAGAACCCCAAGTAAATTCTTCGTCACGCCTCATCAATTTCTGTAATGGGTGCGCTATCTGGGCAAAGTCCTTGACATACCACTTCAGAAAAGAACAAACGCCCAGAAAATTCTTCAAGTTCTTCTTTGTCCTTGGGCGTTGGTAGTCCTTGATCGTGTCCAGCATCCGGTCAGAGATCTGTAAACCATATTTCGAAAGTTTATGGCCTAAAACCACCATAGAGTGATGTGCTATTTTCGTCTTCTCGGGTGACAGTTTCAACCCACGTTCTCGAAGTTTTTGGAAGAGAATGGTGCACCAGTGTATCATCTCGTCCACAGTAGAGGCCATTACATAAAAATCGTCGATGTAATACATTATATTCGAACTCGGGACGCCTGCGAGAGTCAATTTCACTAATCTATTCAAAGCAGCTGCCGAGGACACATGACCCATAGGCAGAACTTGGTAAACATAACTCGAAGCGCCTGGTACGGAGAATCCTGTACACTCCTGACTCTTTTGTGATTAGAATTTGGAAGAATCCCTGCTTCATGTCACTAGAAGTGTAAAGAAGACGTCCAGCCATGCGAGCAAGCAAGTCGTCAATCGATGGGAGGGGAGAGATTGGGCATTAACATGGCGCAAATCTGAAACAAATCTGAACTGTCCATTGCGTTTTTTCACTAAAAGAATAGGGTGGTTCCATGGATACGTCTGCTCACGAATCGTCCCTTGTCTTAACATGGTATCCAGCTGTTGTTTGAGGACTTCACGTAGGTGGTAAGGAACTAAATAAGGTGTTTTGTTGACTGGCGTGGGGTTGGAAAGTCGTATCTCATGCTCAAAACCACAGGCGAGTCCCACATCGTCTTCCGACCAACTCCAAACATCGGCAAACTGGTAAATTAGGTCGTAAAAGCGCTCCCGGTCTTTTGGAGACAAATCTGGGTTGACATCTACTTTTTTCGGGTCACACGTCTTTCTAGACTGTTCCAACTTCTCTGGAGACGGTAAAGATTCTTCTGACGCTGTCAATGTCCTCGTTTTTGGTTCATCTGGTACTTCCTTGAACTCCTCTGCATCGCCTATCTTCGTTCCTTGGCGCAACTTCACGGTGTTGACGGTGGGATTCGTTACAAACACCACTGGGGACTCACAATCTACTATTACCCTTGGGATAAAAATTCCCAACATTTCCTCTATACGCTGAGATGGTAACAGTAACGCCTTTTCCCCCGTAATGTCCCAACAGGAACGTAACTTCACTAAAGTGTGCGAACGAGGTGGTAAAACGATATTCTCTAGGACTCTAAAAATAGCTCTAGATTCCCGAGGGATTCTCGCTGTTAACACTTCAGATAAATTGACCTCTAAATTTCTAGATGGTAACTTCCTGGACGGAGGATGTCTAAAACGATACAAAGTCAAATTCTGTTTATCATAACTTATGATAGCTCTATGTTTTTCTAAGAAATCCACACCAGCCAAAGGAACATAATCAAAATTCGGGGTTATCCTAAAACCGTGAGTAAAACATCTGTTCCCAAGGAAAAATTTCAACAAGGCAATTTCGGATACTTGAATGCTTTTCCCTGTAACTCCCTTTAATCTGGTGTTAAGACGAAAACGTCTTGCGTTCTTCGGAACTAGATTCTCCCCGAGACAACTTATTTGGCTTCCAGAATCTATCATGATCTTAACTTGCTGACCGTCTAAAAGAGCCGAAACACGTGGTGAGTCGTTAGAAGATACAATGGGGACTATAACGCACCTTCGAGCAGATTCGTCCCTGTCATCTACTCTGTATTTGAGTTTAAAGACGCTTTACAGTACCGTGGAATATGGTTAGGCATGTTGCATTCATAACAGACAATGGGACCCTTACTAGGAGTCGAACCCTGGGTCTGTGAAGAAGATTGCGTAGAAGAACCTGAATTGTTTTTATTATTGTTGTTATTATTGTTTCTACGTTTTTTTGACGATTATCACTTCTCTCGTTATTACCCTGACCTACATTCCTTTGCTGACTTTTCTTATTTTGTGCATGATCGTTACCTTGATTTTCCTCATTTGAGGTTAACGCGGATATCTGAAGAGTCATTTTAGCTAATTGCTGTTGCAAGTCATTCATTTGATCACTAATTGCCTTAGTCTGTTCTTTCTGTGCTCTAGCTGACTGAACAAAATTCTCTTGCCTGTACAGCGGACTTTGAACTGCTGACTCCGCACTTCTACATAACTGACTATCAACTTGGCTTGGCGGAAGCACTGACGAATGCAAGACTGCAGAATTCTTTTTAAAGAATTTTTCCAACTCTTTTCTCTTGAGTAATAGCCGAGTCTTTTCTTCCACTACTAAATCACCTAACAACGCAGCTACCGTATTATATTCTTTACGAATGACGACCTTGAAAAAGTCGGGCAATAACCCTTCTATGATCAGTTGTATCTGTTTTTTCTCAGGCGCGTTAGGATCTGCTCTCAGAATGAGATCTTGTTTTGCATATACATAATCAACGACTGACTCATCATCGCCCTGTTCCCGTCCTCGCATTTGGGCCTCTGTCCACTGCGGAACCAAATTATCCTTAAATGCTGTTATTAATGCCTGCTTAAATTGCTCATAAGACATCTGAGCAAAATCCGGCTTTCTCTCCATAGATGTGAACCATGATTCGGCTGGACCCCTAAGCAAATTCCCAAGTACAAGCTTCCGTCTCATCCCATCCCAACCATTAATGTCAGCAATAGATTCATATTTTCGCACAAAACGTTCTACGTCTTCCCCTAACCTAGCGTAGAAAGGTTCTGGTCTTACTATGGTATTAAAAATAGGCAACGGTTGGCTATCGCCTCCTGACGCCATGTCTAAACTGGGCTTCTCAACGGTAATTTCTAAAGAATCGGGAGTAATATCGGATAAGACCTCAGAAAATTCTAACTTTTTCCGAAGCTGGTCTAAATAATTTCTGGTAAACTTAGCCGATGCAGGGGACGAACAAGCCGCGGGATCGAAATAAATCTTGTCACTAAGATTTAGGAAGTCATCGCCCGGTACTAAAAATTCGTCAACAAGACGTCGCAACATATACACAAAAAATGAACTAAAATGGGCACTAGTTTAACGAAATACACAGTATACCATATCATTACTTAAGTCTAAATTACACATGCAAAAACTTAGAGGGAGGAAGAGAGATAACAGAATGTCTTAAAGTACAAGAGATATTTGGGGCTTCTCCACCACTCTTCAAAGGATTGAAGAGAAAAGAAAATAAGTCTTGCGAATGAGAAAAAAGAGAAAAAAACTAATTCTGAGTAGCGTAATACAGAGAGGGTGGGGGAGGGGTAGCGGAGGTGAAAATGATTAGAAAAAACTTAATTGAAAAGTTGTAAAGAAGAAACCAGTATATCCACCATTTTACGGGGGGATAGAGGAACAATTACAGAGAAAACACCAGCATCTCTACCATTTTACGGGGCTTAATTTGAAAAGCACTTTCAAAGAAAGCTGTGTCGTCAAAGTGAGATTCTTGGGATGTTTCTCAAAGGTAGAACAGGTCCTGAGATCGGACGACACCCGTCTGATTTTAAGAGAAATAAAAATGAGGATTTTAGCTTTTTTGGAGAGAGTGAGGGTAGGTGAGAGGTGAGGAAGAGAAAGGAAGAAATCTGACGTCACAGTACCTGTAGCTTCATCTTCTCTGCTGGGCTTCTTGTTATCCTAATGTTGTACGTCTGGTGTTCAATATGTCGAAAACCGAATTATAGACTGTTCGGTTCGTTTTCCAAGTTACTCCCGAAGTGCCCGATTGACTGCCGTGCACTCCCCGGACCGACTCCGATGACTGTCTTTTGATAACTTCGCGACTAAATCCAAAAAAGACCTCGATAACCGACTCCAAAGTCTCCAAGCGACTCCAATGGCTCCGTGTGACTCTCTGTTTCCGGGTTGGAGGGAGTATTTAAAGACAAAGATCTGCTGATAATCCTGCTGACTCCAGGCACGTGTAGATGAGATGTTTTCGTCCCAACAGGTACTCGTAACGTCAGAGATGGACAGATAGTTGGGAAAGGGGCTCTCTCAGCTTTATTACATAAAGTACACATTGACATAATACATTATATAACATAAACAAACACTTCCACGATATAGCTACGAATAAACAAAATTACGGAAGAGAAACGTTGACTAAATTCTCAGACATACATGAATTTCATTAGACATCCGAATAACTAGCGTTCTTCGACACACAAGAAATAGGTTAATGTAATTAGGAAGAAAAAAGAAAAGTCTCACAACACCGAAGATAAGTCTTAAAGAATATCATGTTTCTTATACAAACAATAAATGATTTTGTGGGAGATCAACGAAAGTCAATAAATAATGAATATTAATCTCTTCACACTGTTATCTCGCAATAATTTATATTCTATCCTCGGGGTGCGTGAGGTCTCTGGTTTAATCTACTGTTAACTAAGTTTGTAGTGTACATCATTATATTCGTGGGTTTTGTCGGGTACTCCCGTTTCCTCCCACACTCTCATTCCACTCATTCTTCCATCATGATTTACATGCCCTAATCATTCTCTCCCTTTGCCTATAAGACATAATAATGGGATGTTAAACTGCGAGATTTCCATTTTATTCTATTATATTAAAAAATATGTCCTATTTTATTCTTGACTGGCAGAAAATAATGATCTTTCTGAATTCCTTTGAACTAGACAAGAAAGGGAGTTGACACATCAACCTATATGTAATATTATTGTGATCATTTTAAAAGGTTTCCCTCGGGGAGGCTGTGAATAAACGCGGAATGAAATGGAAACTTAAAAAGTTTTACGTTCCATACTTATTATCATGCTGTAGACTAAAGGAAACGATGATTATGAGAATGAATGAAATAGTAAAATGAAGGAAGTATGCGAAAACGGGAGAATCCAGAGAAAACCCACACATATGGTGTTTGCCCACTATAATGCCCATTTGGTGCAAATAGGAGAAAACCTGGGACTCCATCCACCACAGTGAACGCTTTACTACTACTGTAGCGCTGAGCCACTACTACTTTAATAAGCAAGAGATAAACATATATTTGCGAAAATACTGGTAACCCCAATTGAACCCAATCTGAGAAATGCCCCAAGGGAAACTTCTCAGCCCCGGGGAATTTTTTCCCCAGCTACGCCTGAAATCATCAATGTTCGTCTATATTCCGAAGAGAAAACCATACGTTAGTTAAATTTAAGTTCAGTTGATTTTGAATTTAATGTCCCATTCCGCAGCGAGGCTATATCAGACGTGGACCTACTGATTAACATGGAATCCGAACCACATAAGCTCTTGCCGGGAATCGATCCCGGATCTCCCACATCCCCTTGTTTACATGGAAGCTCAGAAAACCATTTGTATATTTACGACTATTTCGATAGTAGTAAAGAGGAAAGTAGGGACCACTGAGCAAGGGCGCCGATTTGTCTGTAACTTTGTGGGGGGGGGGGCATTCAGGTGTGTTTGATTACAGACAAGGGTCTAAAGGATTTTAAGACAATTTCAAATTATGCCAAATATTGTATGTTCATAAAAATAAATGGGTACGTACATGAGCATTCGGGGGCCCGGCCCCTCAGGATCGATGGCCTTTCTACTAAGCTTTGTTCCATGTGAATAAGTGTTTATACTGAAAGATGCAATACATTATCTTCTCAGAAAGAATCTACGTTCGTCTTTCTACACATACATTAGTCAAATCCATTCTGTACAGTACAGATATTTTACAGTGCACTTTTCTGTGTAAATACTGTATTTAGATTGAACATAATATAGTACTTTGAGTTGATTATGAAACATTAAAACTGACCTTTTTGGCTAGTGCAGTTGAAAGTGATGATAGTCGTTTAATCCAATGTACGCACAGTATTATAATAAAATGGATAAATGCTCATCAAGGGTATGTTGATATTAACTACAAAATCTTATAACGTCTAACTGAGCAACACTGCCAGTAGATTACGTCGAGAAGCAAGCAACAGGAAAGTTTATTTGGAAAATAATCTTTTTCTAAGAATGCGGCTTCCTTTCTTTGCAGGAAGCAACCCTATCACACAGGAAGAGAAAAGCGCGCATACGGTTTTCTTTCTTTTTTCACTGCCCGTCAACTGCAACGCATTTGCAGAAGCATCTTTACCAACTCTGTCACACAAGCTGGCAGTTTGTGATTCACAATTCATTTCGATCACGGGAAGCAATTCCGTGAAAAGTACAAATGATTCATTAGAAGAATCGATTCATTTGTGGAAAGAATCATAATTCATTTGATTCACGTCATAATTCGTTCATAATGATCGAATCGTTCATGATCGACACACTACCACGGTCAGATCCCCCACGAACCGCGACAGATGAGGAGACATCCACAATGGTGCCTGCCGCGAGTGTGAAAAGTCCGAAGTGCAGCACAAGACAACTATCAGCGATAACAGGCGTACCATGTGCTTCCGTTATGAGGATTCTCCATACGAACAAGTGGTATCCTTTCAAGCTGCAGCTTGTCCACAACCTTTCACAGATGATCTGGACCGGCACATGGAATTCACCAATTGGGCTTTGTCACAATAAGATCGAGATCAGCATTTCCCAGACAGCGTTCTCTTCACAGACGAGACAAACTTTTATTTGGATAGGGAAGTAAATCGCCATAACATGTGATATTGGTCAGATGCAAACCCGCATGCAATCAATCTACCCGTGCTCATATGGTGTGGTGTGGCATATGGAACACGTAGATCGTAGGACCCTTATGAATTTCTGGTACCCTAAATTGTCTCCGATACCTGGACATGTTATAGGAGTTGGTGTTTCCCTTGTTTCTCCGCCCTGATGCCACCTTGCCGCGATATTTACAGCAGGATGCTACGCCACCGCACTATGCGTTGCCTGTGCGGGAATGTTTGGATGTGCATTTTCCTTGACGTCGGATCGGTCGCTGAGGCCCTGTGGAGTGGCAAGCTCAGTCGCCGGGCTTCACTCACTTGGATTTTTTTTATAGGGACACTTAAAACACCTGGCACCGATTGTGTGTTGCAATGGACGGGCAACATGTGGAGCACATCCTGTAGGTGGGCGTTTATCATAACTTTGGAACGGGAAATGATAACTGCATCCTCCTGCAAAACTCAGTGTTAATTGATGTGTCAGATGCCTACCTCCCCATTTGAAAAAAAATAACCTGAATCCAAGATGGCCGCCAATCACCACGATGCATCAATCGGTACCTCTTTTACCCAAGTCCGCCCTCCGCTAGTGAGATTTGCTTTAATTATGTTTGTTTTCAAAATAATCTACTGTACTAAGATTTATGCACCACCCTTACCAGATCAATGTTGAAATTGGATTATACTGTATATTGTTACATAATTAAGAAAACATTTAATGGATATACACTGTGATTTACATTAAATATAATGTACAATTTTTTTTTTAAATTAAACTATTATTCAACACAAGCATGTAGACAAATTTAACAATGCAAGACAATTTAACAATATATGTGTAGAAACATAGACTATGAGAAAAATAATATTGGAAATTGACAACACCTACGGAACAATTGTTGCGATATATAAAAGAATAAGCAAATGAACATAATTTCAAGAAAAACATATATAGGTTAATTTAAAATGATTAACAATTGTCGAGAAACTTTCAAACAACAGCACTTTCAAATTTTCGCCGAGATGGTTACTGAGAAAAGATCTCCAGTTGCTTACCAGATGCTAGCGTTCCCAAAACTGATGCAACATTCCCTCTTTGTACTGGCATACTGATGCGTTGTAGTAGAAAAGAGGTTGCTCTAGTGTCTCCTGACGATAAATAAATGCGGTGTCCGACTTCTTTTATAAAGTTAAGACCTTCGGGACCCCAGGAACCACCTGATTCGATAGCTATAGTGACAAAATAATATTTGTCAAGTAAATTGCTGTGCTTTTTGCGTTTTTCTCTTTCACGGCGAGCAGCAACGTTGCCAGCTCGTGCTGAAGAAGAATGTAGATTTGATGGGGCGAAGGTACCGGAACAAGTAAAATCCCATAAAAGTGCTTTTCCTTTCTTCCACGATATTAGGGTCATACCATCTGGCTTCTTACCGTCTGCACGATTGCATCCAAACGGTTCGCGTACAGAAGGAACGCCTGCTGAAATTAGTGCCCTCATGATGTCGTTCACACTGGAGTGGCGTGAATGTCTACCCGCGCTATTGGTACAGGAGAGTCCGTGAAGGCCCTTCGATTTACACTTCTACAGGCAGAACATCTGTGTTACTCGCAAACATCTGCTCCCAAACGCAGTGCACTGGTAATTCGAAAACTGTCATTGGGAAGATGCAGTCCTAAAGAAGGTGATGGGATAGCATGAAGCCAAGCGCCTGCTTCACTAGATGATGTAGCTATTAGTCTGGCCTTGTCTTCTGGGTTATCGGACGACTAAAGTAGAGAAGAAAAGTGATGATTTATAATGGGATCGTCCCAAGAGGATTGTAATCCTCTCTTATCAAGATCAGGGTATCTGATCCCACGATAAATGACCACTTAGAAATCTGTCGTTGTCATCCGAATCCGTTACAAGGCTAAGATCTTGTTGGAGAATGGTCTCGATCAATGGCTTAGCGCCATAGAATGAAGACAGAAAGGATGAAATAGCCAGGTCCATGGCGCGGCGAATGCCAAGACCTCCGTGGTTAACAGGGAGTTACGCCTGCAACCAAGAGTTATTGTTGAGTGAGCAATTCAGGATAAATTCTAGACTGGCTTTTAAGGTGTTGTCATAGCATTCTAGAAGATCAGCATCCTGCCAAAATGGAGCACAGCGAAGAAAGTATAGCAGCCTTGGCATGGACAATGAAACGTGTAGTATAAAAGGCCGAGTGTGCTGAAATCAAGGAAAGGCGTGTAAAGAAGAATTCTAATTTAGAAATTTTCTCTTTTAATATTGTTCGTCTTGCCTCATTAAATAATTCTGCTCCTAGTAAGCTGGCGTTATCTGTCGAAATTCTTTGAATCCTAGGCGCGGCTTTGTTAAACAGCTTGAAGAGATTATTAGCCTGCTCATTGGAGACTCCGAGAAAGCTGACCTCACATTTGGAGAAATTCATTTGCAATCCGATCTCCTTAGCCTGCCTACGGATCATTCTAATATCTCTAGTACAGTATCCTTGTCTCTATCTAAAGTCCCGTCATCCAAATACCATATCTTCAGTTCCGTATTGATACTGTTAACGATGGATTGTAAAGTTACTGCACACAAACCAGGGTCAAGAGGGTCGCCTTGTTGTATGCCACGCTGAGAGAGGATTATTTCGTCTCCTTGCTTGGCATCGGAGTTTCCATTGTAGGAGACTGCGTTGCACTTGCGAGTAACACTGATGGACGTATCGATAAATTGACGGGAAACTGTTTTTTTTTTTTTTTTTTTACCTGTATGAGCATAGAATCTCAATTCAACTCGTTCAATGCGTTTCTGAAGTCTATCTTCAGAAACACTTTCTCCTGATTGTGTGGAAAAGAGTAGTACATACGAGCAGCGTGGACTGCTGCTTCTGCTCCATGTGGGACAGAAACTCCAAGTTGGTGTGGGGATAGAAAATGTGTTAGAGGTTATCTGATTCTATGACAAATGATTTTGGCTGACAATCTCTTCCACACATTGCCTACTGCGATGGGACGAATGCCGCACTTTTCTTCCTCAAAGCTATTAGTGATGCTCCAAAGAAAATAGGTCTAATTTCCGTGGGCACATCACCCGAAATAATCAGGTGGAGAAAATCACAGATGGCGTTAGTCAGGTGGTCTTTAGCTTTACAGTCTTGGGATAGTAGGAGGTCCTTTAATATTGAAGGACGGAGAATGTCCAAACTTCCTGATGACCCGGAAGGAAATGATTTAAGTGCCTTCGTAAACTCGTCAGCTGATACTCTAGGCGCCTCAATACTGAGTTCGATGAGATCGGGAGGTTCAAAAGGGTGGCTGTGAGCCGGATGTTTCTCTTGTAATGCTTCTAATACAGTTCCATTCGGAGAAGCTATAGCATCTTCTGAGATGAGAAGTCGTACTGCGTTGCGGACATCACCGTCGACACTCTTGATGTTAAAAGTTGAATTTGCTGGTCGTCGAGCTTTGAAGGATTTTTTACTGTGGTTAGGAAGGGCTTCGAAGCGAGAATCAGACCAACATTGCACTCTTTGTTTAACCCATGATGTTAAATTATTCACTTTGTCAACTTTTGATGGAACGCACAGTGTTACGTAAGGAAAAAGAATATATATATATATATATATATATATATATATATATATATATATATATATATATATATATATATATATATATATATATATATATATATATCTGACATTTCCATTCTTGGTTTTATTTCCATTTCGCAGTTTAAGGTTTCTACAGCTATCAACATTTTCTACTTTCTTCTCCCCTAATAGCGCCGCGGGCTCAGTGGATCGTCCCTGCTGGTCTAGTTACGAATATATGGACCTTTACCGTACAGGGTCCCGAGCTCGATTCCCGGTAGGAGAGCCCTTGTGATTTTTACTGTCCTTCATGTTTCTGTGTTCGTATCCCTGTTGAGTCCAGTAATCCTGATAAGTGGCAAGAATGAGGATGAAAAGGAAAGAAGTCAGAAGGTTTAACAACAACAATGATAATAATAAAACAAATTGGTAGAGCGCTCCCCTGTGCGTGGAGTCCTTGGTTCGATCTCATTCATCTCAAATGAACATTGTGGTAGACAAACACCGTCTGCGTAGGTTTTCTCGGGGTTCTTCCGTTTCCTCCCACTTTCTTCGTTCCGCCATTTCATTAAGTGGAATAGTATTAGATAGAAAGGTATTAGATAGCAAAAAAGACTTCTAGAATCCATTCAACTTTCCGAGAGTAGATTCCATTTCCACCCTTATGTCCAGGGACGGTTTATACATTTCATAGGTGTAAGCAAACAATATTTAGGCGTCTCCACCTAAATGATAATAGAAGAGTAGAAAGTTGTAATTGATAAAAAGTCGTCAAGTGATTGTTACAATTGCAAATTTCTTCAATATCTTTAGTCTCCCTGTGAATATTAACGAAAAATGGCGAAATTATAACTAATTGACTGTGGGTGATTATCAAACAAAGTTCAAATTTTAATAACTAATAGTATTTTTTATTAAATAAGCACAAGACACAACTAAGATATATAACTAAGATGTATTTTGACAAGTACAATTGGAACATAAAAGTCAAAACAGAATAAAGCTCATGAGCTTCAAGTCTAACATTAACGCAAGTTTGATTTTGATAAAGAGATATGCTCTTATGATTCATTCAAAGCATATTTACATATAATTTTCTAGTGATACGATTATGGTAATTACCTTCATTCCTCGTTTTCTTTGTTACTGAAAAGTTCATGTTATAAAGACACAATTCTGGCTTTCTCTGGATATGTATCCATTTCATTGAACTTGAACTTCTTTAATACACAACAAATAACAAAAGTGTGTACCTTAATTGATATTTAGTTTGTCTTTCGTCCAGTGGCGAAACTTTAAAATCAGGTCCCCCAGGAAAAGCAATTTTCAGGATCCTTTATGGCTATAAAACAACTCAATCCTTTCATGTCTCTTTCCAACATAGACGTTCAAAGTCTGGCAATGAGTAACAAATGTAAACACAAGCTGTGGTGCATCCAAGATTTTTCTTTTAGGTCCGTAGATTTTTCAGAGTAGCCTGCACAATGTAAATAGTTTTATATGTTTGTTGCCAGAAATTGTGTTAAATTTCTTAAAAATTAAAAGTTCTGGGATATCCAAACTCTCGGACCACCTCCGTTGGTGCATTCCTGAACACAAGCAACTAATAACAATCAAAGCTCAACTTTGCATTAGGACTATTACTAAATGTTTAAACACATCGCTCCATCTAAATTTAATACGAGACAATGGATTGATAATGATTGTTACACTATTAAAATCCACAGAGCATATGTGTACGCTGCTGCGATTGACACAAAAACGTGTCACTTATAATCCTACTAACCTTTCGACTACAATTTCGATTTAGATTATAGTTATCCTTTCGAGTTATATACGCATATACTAAGCGAAAACTAATTATATTCAAACAAATTTTGAAATACATTAAGTTTAACTCAGATCCATAAGCGAAGAAGCGGTATCCATTCTATTTTAACTTAACAATTAAGTTACTGCAATCAAGTAAAATAAACTTATAGTTTCAAAAGTTTGTCGACTTGCAAATGCTTCGTTAACAGTAATTGATATTGTCTACTCCCTCACTTTAACATTTATATGATAATCACTTTCGAAATTTTGTTCAGAAGTCAAAAGAAACTTATTTAGAGCCTTCGCTTGCCTCTAATCTTCTTTCAAGTTTCGTAACTTTCTTTTCCGATAAAAACAAAGTACCATTGAAAAGTGAAAACACAAATCATTATTTAAAAACGAAGAAGAAGAACCGAAACCACTCAGGATAGAACCGAAAATGTTGAATTACAAATGGACTAACAGCCATTAACAAAGTGAACATTAAGCAGTCGGCAGCGATTATGAGCTACTAATATTAGGAACTTAAGTTTTTTCACTATAAGGCAAGGAAAGGAGTTTTACCAAACTAAAGTTCATTAAAAAATATTTCTAACTTAACAGGAGAACAACGACTCACCAACCTTAGGATCATATCCATAAAGCATAAGTTAGCTTCAAAGTTATCTTTTGAGGACATTGTAAAAATCTTTGCAGGCAAAAGAGCCAGAAAGTTAAATTTTAACTCCAGCTTTTTTGTGTTTTCATTTAAGTTAGATCGATTTTAGAGATTTGCAAAATGTCTGAGTATAATACTTGACACAACAGCTTGACTGTTTGTCATAATTAAATATTCTATTCTAGAGCAACATATTGTTGATTCATTCTACACACATGCAAATCCCGATAAAATCCAAATACATTGTGATTTACAGTTATTATGATAAGACCATAAGAATATGTCCAACATGTTACTGTCTGATTATTTGGCATTAGTTTGGTGTTTTATCTTGTACTAAAAAACAAATTAGGTCTACAATTTTGAAATCAAGGTTTACCACTTAAAGAAAAAAAATGGAATAGGAGAACTACTGTGTAATGCCAATATCAGGTGTAGTCAGGGAGCGTTTTTTCTTTGTTTTGTTTGGTTGGTCAAGGGGGGTCACTAAGGGGAGTTCTTGCCCCAGGTGACAACTAGTTTTGTTGCGTCGCTGCTAGTCCCTGGAGCTTCGATGTGCATTTCAATTACGCTGACCTTTCTCAAATCTTAACTGTGCTCAAAAATATATAAATAAACAAACAAATATTCGGCTTTGTATTTAAACATAATATTAAGTCTATATGAAGATAGCAAAATATCAGTGTGTCCCAAAAGTCCGTTTACATAGGCCATCTCGGTAATTATTGAAGATACGAAAAAATGATAAGACAGCAATGTTGTTGGAAAATATGTGTTTTCAATCTAAAATTTTGGAATTTTTGGAATTAGACCAACCGTTTGGGCTCTATACTAGTACTGTATAGCGCCCAATGGTAAAGAAAAATGCAATGTTGTCACGGCTTTGTTGGATAATAATGAAGGAAAGTGCGTGTGGTTTGAAGTATTCTGGAGCAAGGAGAATAGAATTGACGGCCTCAATGAAGGATATGAAGAAGAATCACACACAACATCAATCCACGGCATTGGCGTCACGACCAAGAAGGGGAGGGGGACAGGTACGGAAAAGCAATTGAATTGAATTTGTTCACGGAGTGATGTCAACGAGACGAGACAAGAGGACAACCAAAAAAAACTTAGAAAGAGCCTAAGTGCCAAGGCTCAAAAACCAGAGAAAAGTCGTAATACAAGTTAAACGGGTACTGCGACCATGTGATTGCTTTAAAACGGAACCATAAACTTTTAAGCTTTAAACTCCTTACAAATGTATTCTGCTTGGTACTAAGACAACTCTGAAGGATACAATTCAATTCAGTGGCGGCAATTGGACGTTAAAAGTGAGTTGACAAGACATTATCTGAATATTTTATATCAATGTTAGTTTTCCTGGTTGTTCCTAACACTTTGTTTGACGAAAGATTGTATAACTAATAGAATACTATATTTTTCAGTTAAAATACCGTATATCGTATTTCATAATTTATTAAGTAAATTGACAAGAGAAACACAAGTAGGTACTAGCCCTTTGTACTCTTAAACAACGAAAGTGTAAGAAGAGATTTGATTCCTTTCTTATGAACATATTAAAATTCTTTCTGAAAAATTGTATGACCAGATTATTTAATAACAAATTTGCAAAACAAATAAATAAAAAGGATATATTAACCATAGTAATGAATAATGAGGCTTGTTTTGTAGAAGTTATAATGAAACTGGGAATTAATGAACAACTTTTATTTTTAATTCCACGTATGCCATTAAATGTATGTTATTACTCTTAGAAAATGGAAGACAGGAAATACTACAAGCAATGTGCTACGATATTTAAAGAAATACGCAATTGCAATATTAATTGCTTTGAATTGGAATTAAAACGCAATTTCTGTAGCTTTGTTAACTGCAGAAGAAGACAAATAATCAATACGTACTCACTCAATGGCAAATATTATATGGCACATTTCTTTCTGTGAACCAGTAATACAAACAAAAACTTTACATTTCTAAATGAAACTATATACATTAAGGCAGCGTTTCCCAACCGTTGTGCCGCGGCACACAGGTATGCCGCGAATTGGCCGCTGGTGTGCCGCGAGCAAATCGAAACAAAATTATTAATTCTATAGCAACCAAATCGCTAGATAAGGGAAAAATATATATTTGTATTTCACATTACTATGAACTTGTCTATGTGAGGAATGACCGAGGCTTGAAGCTCCAGCACTTACAGCAAGACATAGCATCATTCTGGATTTCTTTCCGGAGAGAAGTTACCTACATTTGTATTTTAAAAGTGGAAGAGATTTGTTTGTTCGTTCGTTATTTAGTGATCTTCCTTTTTAGTGAAAGTTTGGATACAATTTTCGAAAAAGAAATTTACCACGGGGGACAACCAGTGATCGAGCTTTCTTTTCTGTGAGAAGATCAGTAATCACAGGGAAAAAATGGTATTTTATATTTACTACTACTACTACTACTACTAATTATTATTATTATTATTATTATTATTATTATTATTATTATTATTATTATTATTATTATTATTATTATTATTATTATTATTATTATTATTATGTCTATGAGTGTGCCGCGAGAATTCAAGTTACGCCCAAGTGTGCCGCAAGTTGAAAAAGGTTGGGAAACGCTGCATTAAGGGGTCACTTCAAAAAACAACTGCCCCCTAATCGCTGCTTCTGATTCAATTCTACTTATACGAGGGGGGCTCAGTGGTAGAGCGTTCACCTCCGGTGCTTGGGGTCCCTGGTTAGATCCCAGCTCGCGCCGTGTAGACTTTGTGGTGGACAAACACCGTGCTCGTGGGTTTTCTCAGGGTTCTCTCGTTTCCTCTCACTTTCTTCATTCCACCATTTTCATTCATCTCAGCATCACCGTTTCCTTTAGCCTAACCGACATAACTGTGGGACGTAAAACTTAAAAATTTCATTTAATTTCAATTCTACTTATTGCGGCACTTAAATATTGTTTTATTATTCAATTGTTGTCTCGTCTATGTGTTGGGAAACAGATTTTGCAAACAAAAAAAAAAAAAAAAAAAAAGAAAAAGAAAAAAAGAAAAAAAGAAAAATGTGCACTAAGAAGAAGAACTATTAAAATGTTTTTTTTTTTTGAAAAAACAACCTTGCCTAATGGACAAGAGAGACTTCTTAAATATTAGAAACATAATTAAGGTGTGATAAACACGAGGAATATAAGGAGGATACAGGCTGGCAAAAGGATGGACGGAAGCAGCCAAAGACGAGAGGAGAATTCAGTCATGTGGGTGAGAGGACACCTTATATTCATGTTAGACCTTTTTCAGTTTGTAAATCTTAGTTGGAAAAGAATCTGAGCTAAGTAAGGTCTCTTGTGTAAAATATTTTGTGATTACAAATTTACGTTATTTCAATGTAATCGTATTGTTTTTTGCATTTCTCAATAATCTCTGTCAGTGTGAATAAAATTTGCTGACTTAATTAATCCTTCCGGTTCTTTTACTTACTTCCATAGAGAAGAGACAAGAACCAACGTATTTGAATTGACCGCGGCGGCTACTCATCACTACCGATACTATAAAATTCTTTCATTTTATTAATCATCTAGAAACAGAAGCGCCAGTATTGTCACATTTTTTTGACAAGTTCAAAAGTGGCCGATTAATTATCTCATACCCAGCCACTGGTGTAGGGGTAGCGTGCCTGCCTTTCGCACGGCATTTGGTAGGTGGAACTTGCCAGAAACCCCACTCCGACGGTGCACAATGACTAGGGTTTTTCCTGGTTCCGCTCAGTATCCTCGGATGCATGCTGGGATGATCCATTTCACTCGGGCCAAGGCCGCTTCCTTTTCTAATCCTAGACTCACCTAAAGGGGCGATGTAACCTTGGAGTTGATGCCCGAACTCTTCTTGTGTCATTTTCTTTAACAAATAAATAAATAAAGATTCTCGGCTGCTGAGCATCATTATTCATTTGTGGGTCTCGGCTTCACTCGTAAACTTGTTGCTGCCTCATCTCATTTTGTTGAATAATTGTCTAGTGTCGTGTATGAGTTTTCGAAACGATACGAGACACGAGAATGTTCTGGTCTCGTGAGCAATACTACTGATGTCATTGGAAAGGGATTTAAAAATGTAGAAGAAAACTATTTGAAATATACCATCCCAGCAGTCGTTTGATGGGTGACATGCCATACCATCCTTGTTCCTTTGACAACTGAATGACATCAAGAGAATGCAAGTCATGGAAGGGGTACCATTGCTCGTCATTTACTTGTTAAATAAATTATAGAACATAAAAATGGCATTGGTTTAAAAAACACTGTTACGCAATTTAATAAGTGGCTGAATTCACCTCAGTGTCGCCGGACACGAGAGCGCTAAAAAATAAGGCAATGTCCTGACCGAGGTTTGAACCATGACCGCATTAATAGTCTGTATCGTAGTCAGACGCGTTACCGAGTTTCTTTTTTTAAAAAAGAAAAAAGATCGACCGATCATACTTCAGTTTCATGAGCAACCCAGAGTTTCCTCGTACAGCTACGAACATTAGAAAGTGGAGGTTGGATATATAAGAAATGATAGCTTTTTCCAGTAGCAACATAGTTTCACTCTATGTGTGATAGTTGGACACGCAACATGACAGCAAATACATGCCAGAAAACCTAACATCCCAGGATATTCCTCCACTTGGAGGAAAAATTATTACTATCTGAGAGCACCACTTAGAGAAACAACCAGGAAATAAATCTGCGGAAATTTCATTCACGTTAAGTTCAAAGAGATACGAATTAATGCAAAGGAAATGAAAAGAATAATACGCATCATGCAGAGACCGAAAAAATATGGAAAGCTAAACAAAATGAGAAAAGAAGGAAAGAGGGAAAGTGAAGAGCAAAAGACATGGGAATAAATTAAACTTTAACACTTAAGGACAAACAGTCTCCGTCTTTCCCGTTGCCGCCTGTATCGTCTTGGTTTTTCTCCCTTCATAGGATAAATCTTTTTCAGTATAAACGCGAACATCATTTATAGTGTTTAATTCCTTGAAATAAAACGTAACTCAGTCTAGGCTGAGACTCGAACACAGAATCCTTAGAACGACAGTCACACACGGTACCCACTTATCTACACAGACTCTATGAACTGTGTTTATAAATCAATCATTACACGCGCTGCTATCAAACGGGTTAAATCAGCCATCGTCGGTGAGTTACCCCAGTTACACTTGAAGTTTGAATTTTATTTACGGCCTTTAGCCATCTACGGAAACAGGCCCCATGTTTTCATTAAAAGCATTTGTTCTGTAGATTAAAATCAAGAATAAATTAATCTGGCATGAATTAATTTCTTGGGTGCACCAACTCACACCGAACAACACACAGATACACACACATACATACATAGTATATATATATATATATATATATATATATATATATATATATATATATATATATATATATATATATATATATATATATATATATATATATATATATATATATATATATATATTTATATATTTATCGGATAGATTAAGGATTAAATCAGTTATTTCGTAAATTTACGAAACGGATCTGGAAGGAGGTTGTCGCAAAAGTAATGACATCTCGTAGCGTTCTTATGTAACACACGCAATATAAATAAAGCTTCACAAGCAGAAGTTACATTTTGAGGCTTGGATAAGTCGGTAAGGTTTCTGCCTGTTGAATGTGCAGCGCGGTTTCGAGTCTCGAGTACACCGGTTACTTTTTCTTTCAAAATACATTTCTATATTTTTATGTATGTTATTAATAATTGATTTCTTGCATTTTTTGTAAATTATCTTAAATTAGTGGAGGTTAAGTAAAGTCAGGAAGGTTAAAACTCATATATATGATTGCTTTATACGTATGTGCAGTCAGAAGATGGAGTGGGTCAGTGGGTCACGGGTCAACAGAACGTGACCCACTGGTACCCACCACCCACCGGGTCCCACTCTGAGTTAACGCATTACGACCCACCGACCCATTCTGCTCAGTGCATTGTAGACAACTTCTGAACACTGGTGAATTTGTCTACCTTTTACTTTCAAGGCATCCTTCTTCTTCTTTTTTTTCATTTGTTCCTATTGAAAAAAGTACTTCAGGCAATTTTAGATATTGATATTTGCAATTGTAAAAATAGTAATAGGACTTATTAGTTGGCTTTGAGACGCAGCCTGTGACTTTTTAGAGGAGCTAACTACTGAAAAAAAATGTTTGAATCATGTGTAATATATGAATTAATATATAACAAATTGAATGTAACTATGTGTGCGTGATCATCCCATCCAAATTGCAAAGTCAAATGAAATTATTTTTGGTATATAGTTAGGCCACAATCCCAACTGGGAAGTTATCATACGCGTATAGGTTTCATTATATTATATATTCTAAGGGGGTCCGAAATTTGCGAAAAATTTGGTATCTCACAAGCCATTCAACTTGGAGAGCTGAAATTCAGTATATTAATTCTTTATTATAAACAAGCAGAACATATTCTAACATTTTTCTAAAATTCTCTTTTATTGAGGGAGCATTTTCTGTATAGTGCCGGACTGAAGTCTATGATCAGTTAATAGCGACTGCTTTGAAACAAATGCAGAGTATGAGAATTAATAGTAAGACTTATTATATATTACAAATTATAATTTAAAATAAAGTAAAGTTTTAAGCTTTGGTCAGTGTCTCTTTTGTTAAAATGAGAATTAAGTCTGTAGTTTGGTGTGGAGAAGAAACAAATTTGTGAATCGAAGGTTTAAGAACAACTCATGTTATTCGATCAGACAGACAATCGCGATATCACTTTGACATATTCACCACGTATTTTGAACTTGCCTCCTCTCCCCTTGAAAGCTGATATTTGAAGACGATGGAAGATGAGCTCAAATTTTAAACCAATATATTTATATACCTAGTTTCACCTTCCACTTACAGCACACATGCTAATGATTGTAACATTATAAAAATCTGACTGGATCCAAATGCTACATACAGTATAGTAAAAAACAAATAATTTCAAGCAGATCATCCGTTTTAATGTGAACACAAGACATACAAGATCGTTGTCATCATTCTTAAATGAACAAAAGTTATTGAAATTGACCCTCTTCCTCACTTCATACGGAAATTTATCAAAATGCTTGGTTACATGCTTACTAGTTTTTAATAAGGCTTTTATATACCGTAAGACGGGGTTACTTTGCACATCAGGGGTTACTTTTGCACAAAATATGAAGAGTTTCACAGTTCTCTGTCGGCAAAACCATGAACAGAAAAGAGGAAGTTTCAACTGGCACCGTAAGACAGAACATCTAGCTACGAGTATATTTTGGCTATAATGTTGGCGGTTAACATCAGTTCTAATTACCGAGAGGGTTCATTGTTGTAGAGGTATGGAAAGAAGTTACTGTAAAGGCAGCCAATATTTGAAATATATCACGTACGAGATTTTCCGTCAAAGTTAAGTCAGTTTCGTAGAATACTACTCTGTATAATGGAACTTTCATGCAATAGTTGAAATTGAAATGTGAAACGTTTTAAAGTCATAAAAAGTAAAACTGGGAGAAGGCAGTTTCAGTCTCTACTCGGGGTTACTTTGCATCGGTCCAAAATACCGCTTAGATAGGAAATAATTACTACTGGAACCTCCTGAATTGTAAATTTAGGTAAATTTCATATTTAGGAAGATGATGGAATGAATTACTTGTTGAAAAATAAATTATGAACAGTGGCGGATCCAGAAAAGTAGTTTGAGAGAGGCTTCAATCACAAATACTTCGCTTTTCTTAGAAATGACTAGACTTTTTTGGGGGGGAGCGGGGCTTCAGCTTATACGCATAGGCATGACTAACATTAGATTTTTAAAAAATCATGCAACTTGCGGACCTGAAAGTCCCAAATCCCATGAATCTTCCATTAATTACGGTTGGGATGATATTATTGGACATAAGGAACAACCAAGGCAAATCAGTTATAAAGGGGGAAAGGACCACAAAGCGAGGAATAAATTATATTGAGTAAATGAATAAAAAAATGAAAAAAATTAAAGATGTAAAACTTGAAATGCTAATATTATGTATGATATGCAAATAACTAGCAAAGTCGGTAGAGCTTAAATTTAGTTGTCGGTAGAACAACAATTTCTAATTTATAATGATCCAAGTAATTACACTAAACAAAATGAATTTAATTTAGAAAAGCATTTCAAATCAAAGCTGAGACTCTAGTTTTCAAGTCTACGTGTTTCTACAGGTATTGGGAGCTATACTAATTCTCACTCACGCAACAACATCTTATTGGTGCGCAATCGTATTGTACCGGACATTGACAACTCCAGGACAGCTGAAAGGAAACCATGATAATATCACACTCGTTATATACCTTGGAAGACTTCCTGTGGAGAATGATGAGCACGGTTTTCATTCGATAGACTTTTAGTAAAGTGTAAAACACACGCAAAACACTACACATAGAATTTACAACAACGAAAAGAAAAAATATTAATTTTCAAACTTTTAGGTCTGTTTCGCTGAAATGTTTTTTTAAGCTCTGATTTCTTTATATCAGGAGTCCGTGCACGATTAGATGCATCTCCTGTGGTCCTGTCCTGGGTCTCCTAGTTGTTATCCTGATTTTGAGCGTTGGCCCCGCTATCTTCCCATTTAGCGGGACGTGAATCCAACGATGGCCATGTTCATCTTCCCAATTGAACATTACATTTCGCCGCAATTCTTATTTCGCCTTCAGTCATAGACTCGGGGAACAATTTACGATTTCTGGTATCTTGTGCCTGCAGTGGAATGAGTTCTAGGCAAGGGTTGTTTCCGCCTAACCTAACGCGATCCAGCCTGACTAACTTCATCATACAACGGTTTATCGTTGTTGTCAATCTGCACCTGTTTCATAGAAAGGATCAGATTCGTCATAGCGGAGCAGCTATGCGAAAAGGAAGATGAAAAGTAATGTCTTGAGGTTGCTAGGTAATAATAATAATAGATATGTGTGAAAAGAAGTAAGTATGTAACGATTATTGAATGTAATGTGGTGAGACTTCTTTTGGAAATAAAAAGGTAAAAACCAGTTACCCTCGAAAAGGATTGTGTTAATTTGCTAGTATAATAATTCTTCTGATTACTATTTATCCATACTTATTGATGTGTCTTATAATGTTTATAAGTATATGTCATTATATCTTTTTTGGTGCCGAAACCCGGGACCCTGTACACATCTTGAAGTAAAGTAAAGATAGGGTCTTAATTTTTATAAAAAGGGGCGTATGAATACTGAATGTACTTTTTTGCGTAGTGGGAGAAAAATTATACGTCAGTCAACTACGACTAATTTACACAGTGAAGATATGTCCGTAATTGGTAATTCAGAAGAATCTATGTCTGAAACAGTAAATACTAAGCAGATCTTAGATATAATCTGACAATTAAGTCAATCCATGCAATCCAGGGATGATAACTTGATACAACAAATTAATGATGTTGCTGTGAAAGTTAATCAACAGATGTCTAAGAATATTGCACTGAAAGTTGATGAAATTAATCAAAATACAAATCAACAAATACAGCAAATTTCTCAGGAAATTCATGAGAAATTAGATGAAAAATTTCAACAGTTTGCTGATAAATCGTCACAAGATATCAATACTTTGAAAAATCTATAGAAGTTTTGGAATCCGCTATAACTCAACAAGCAACCCAAATGAAAGATACGACTTCTAAAATTAATAATCATAGTCTACATATAGAAGTTTTGGAGTCCGTTACTACAGAACAAGCGAATCAAATAAAGGACAATATATCTAAAATTCACAACCATAGTCGTTTGATACAGGATATGCAGGAGGAAATCAGATCGATGCAACAAAGGCTAAGTAACAGGAGTAACGCCTCAGTTCCTTCCAATAACGAGGAGACGCTTCATCAACGGGAAATCCCAATCATAGAGTATGATTCTACATCTCCTTCAGTTTATTCGTCTGAAGATAATATAGCACAAGATATTACTGAAACGACCGGAGTGAGACCAAGAAGGCGCATACATGAAAGCAGACAGGATCCACAAATGCCAAAAGTACGGTATGTTAAACGGCAATGGAAACGAGATATTGGAGGGTCTAAGGTTTGTTTTAAAGTAAGTGAAATTAAGGCAATGACCAAATTCAGTGGGAATATAATGAAATGACGGCAAGTTCTTTCTTAAAACGATTTGAAGATGAGTGTAATCTAATGGGAATCGACCAATCTAAATATCTGAAATTATTGCCCCATGTTTTACTTCCACCATGTTACGCTTGGTACGAAGCCGTACGAAATAGAATAAGTAATTGTGATGATTTCAAAAGAGCTTTACTTGCAAATTATGAGAATAATTTTATGCTCGCAAATAGAGACGCGGTGGTTAGAAATCGACCTTATAAGTCCCGGATCGATAGATCCGTAACAGACTTCGTAGTAAATACATATAATGAATTGAAAAATATAAATCCGTTGCAGCCAGAATCTAGAATTATAGCTTCTATTCGTATTTTACTACCGTTCAAGTTACAGCAGGTTTTATTATCAACTCAATGCGTTAATTTCAACCATTTGATCATTTTAGTCCAAAAATTTTGAGAACCAATTTCAGGTACTGAACTCCAATAGTAATAATAATAACAATCGTGGACCAGGAAACTACAATCGTAACCAAAGTAATCCAAATCAGTTAGCAATCCGAAATGTAAATACGAGAAATGAAAAGACAGATGGTGCTCAATTTAACAGGAAATATAATAGCGCCAATGGAACTCAAACTCAGTCTGGAAACAATGGTACTCGATTTCATAATAATAGACGAAATTTTATGGCCAGGCAAAATCGTTGGAATAGTGCGAATAACAATAATAATGTAGGCAATAGATCTAATTTCGTTCAAAATAGAAATAACTTTGGTGCCAGAGAGAATAGAAATGATCATACTTGTGATAGTGCAGAACATACACCTGAACAATATCGAGGAAATAATCAGGATTGCGGTGTACAATGTACAATACTAGAATCTTTTGACACTCACAATTTAAACTAATATCAGGTTATGTGGTTGGGGTTGAGTCCATATCAGCCAATAACATTTATGATTATCCTTTTTTGAATGTTTCTAATATGATTGTATAGTATACATGTCTTAATTATTTTTTGTTGTTAATTTATTTTCTCATTGTAATGACTTTCAATGTTATGTTTATCTTCATTCATTTTATATGCTCAAGAGAGGACAGATTGTATTCAGTTAAAATTCTTGACATCGATCTTGAATTGAAGTTCATTTAATTTGCAAAGTTTAGATAATTTAATTCTATTTTTGTAACCTCAACTACTAATACACTAAATGGTGATCGCTAGTATGTGTGCATGCTATATTGCCTTCTGATTTTGTTAACCTTTAATATGATAATGATCTTTATTAGTAAATAATATCGATTGTACATGGATGTTATCGCACATTGCAGGAAGGAATAGTTAACTAGTAAACTTGCAGAAACCATCAGTTAGGTTTAATTTTGAATAGACTCATCGACGTTTTTAATATATGGATATATGAATAATTATAAATATAAAAGAATATAATATTGTAATATGCTATATATATATATATATATATATATATATATATATATATATATATATATATATATATATAGAAATAGAATTAGAGAAGTAAATATTCGTGTCATTGTAACATTATTTAATACGAGGGCTATTCCAAAAGTGAATGTTCTGTAATGATTAATCCAGGGTTCTTTCCTTCATAGTAAAGCTACTGCGGAATTCCCGTCCTGGGTGACATTATACAACGGTTTATCGTTGTTGTCAATCTGTACCTGTTTCATAAAAAGGATCAGAGGCGTTATAGCGGAGCAGCTATGCGAAAAGGAAGATGATAAGAAATGTCTTGAGGTTGCTAGGTAATAATAATAATAGATATGTGTGAAAAGAAGTAAGAAGTATGTAACGATTATTGAATGTAATGTGGTGAGACTTCTTTGGGAAATAAAAAGGTAAAAACCAGTCACCCTCGAAAAGGATTGTGTTAATTTGCTAGTATAATAATTCTTCTGATTACTATTTGCTAGTATAATAAATCTTCTGATTACTATTTATCCATACTTATTGATGTGTCTTATAATGTTTATAAGTATATGTTATTATAATCACCCTAATAGTAAAGGGAAGATGACACTGAGTTTACTATAGAGTTCAGAGTAGTAACGTGTTATTTCCTGCTCACTTTTAACTATTCCAGCAAACCACTGTCCTGTACTTTATGCACACAGTTGCGAGTTTCATTTCGCAGAATTACCAACGAAAGTTCATATGTAGTTCTGCGCTGAACATGATAAATGCGATGAATATTTTATGTGTTTGTCTACAGATTATAAATATAAGTCGTTCGCGCACATAACTAATATAAGTGCAAACAAGCACAAAATTCAGTGTTCATAACTAGCACTGATTACACTGGTATACAAATTTTGATCAAGGTCGTGCTTATGTTGGTTTTTCGTCGGTTTCTTAATGATTTGCACCCGCTGAACACGAATATGGTAGTTATTTTCCCGCAATGTCAAAATTTGTGATGATATAAGTATATCCGATTTTATTGAAACAGTAACATATGATACAATTGTTGTATCTTATGAGAACATTGAACTACAAGCATAATACTGACATTGTAGTCGTGCTTCTGTTGATTTTTCATTGGTTTCTTAATGATTTGCACCCGCTGAACACGAATATGGCAGTTATTTTCGCGTAATGTCAGAATTTGTGATGATATAAGTATATCAGATTTTATTGAAACAGTAACATATTATAAAATTGTATCTTATAGAACTTGAATTACAAACATAACACACACATTTTGGACATCAACTTTCTGGCTAACAAAAATCTGCATAACAATACATAAATACCGAAATATATGAATATTGCATTTCTTATAAAAAATATACAAAAGTACTTGAGACTGGAGGAAAGTGTTCATCAAGTACTGGAATTCCGTAATCAAAAGTGATAGTTAGTGGTTCTTTTGTGCGAAACGTTCACTTCGTCAGGACAAACTCCAAAATATAATTACCCATCATTGCACAGTCTCACCTTCCTTGGTATCTGCTTTCCATTACCTGAATGTCCTTATGGAAACGTTCCCCGTGCTCTTCGCTAACATCTCCTAAATTCTTCCTAAAGAAATTCAAATGTGAATGAAACATATGTAATTTTAAAGACATTCTACATCCCAATGCTCGATATTGATCAATGAGTGTCATCCCAAGCGTTTCTTTTTAACTCCGTCATTTTTTTAAGTGTAGCACTATTAAGCATGACACAAATCTGAGGCCTCTGAAAATGCCAGCCAGAACTTTTGCCTCTGATAAAGCTGGAAACATTTGTTTGATACATTGTAGGGCAGGTGAATTGCGATCCAGCGCTTTCACAAATTGTTTTACCAATCCCAGCTTAATAAGTAATGTTGGCATGAAAATCTTCTCCCTGTGCACTAATGCTTCATTTATCACATTATGTGTTCCTGGAATAATCTCCGTTCTTTCAGGCCACACGGTTTGATCATAATGCTGGTTAGTTGCCCGACTGTCCCACAGACATAGAAAACAGTAACATATAGTATAACCACTTTGCAACTCAAGAAGAAAAACAATAATTTTGAAATCTCCATACACGTCCCATTGATGTTCCTCATATTTAATTTTCTCCAACTAGCGTCAGCTTCACACTTGAAAAGTTTTCCCTCATGTGGATGGAATATGCAACAGGGATTGAAGGATACTGGTTTCCGTTGTGCAAAATAACAGCCTTCAGACTAGTATTCGAACTGTCCATGAACAGTCGTCATTCCTTCGGTTCATATTGAAAGCCTATTGTCCTAAGAAAGACCACCGATATTTGTACAGTAGCATAATGAACCCTCAACAGCAAAATAAACGGAAAAACGTTGGTGTCTGCTTCTGTACTTAGATATTTTGTGGGAAGGAAGTAGAAACTTCCACTCTTTGAGTCGTGATGATAGCAATTCGGACTTATTTTTTGGTACGGAGGTGAGGGAATACGGATTTTTTCACTATGCGAAACAGGTGTTCGGGAGGATGATATGTTTGGGTATTGTAGCTGACGTCTATTCTTGCTTTTCTTGTAGTGCGTCAAGTCAATCATGCAAAAATAACAATCATCATGATAGTTGGTAGGTTCTCTCCACATGCGCGGAATGGCAAACGGCTTGCTTTTCCTATTCGCACTCAACCAATGTTCCAACCTCGACCTGGAATTACAAGACACATGTGGGGCCCATGGCTTGTCAAGATCCCCAACCGAAATTCCGAAGTAAGCTTTATAGGCTGCATAAAATTTTGTTCCAGGCACAATCCTATGGTTCAACTGCTTCGGACAAATATAGTATCCCCACACATAACAAAAGGAATCCGCACGTAACTTGCACTTCCGACCGGACGACATGTTGCTCAAATACAATAACTACACACACACTGACACTTACACACTGATATTTAACTACAAGCACATACACTCAGATAGACTTATACGATAATATAAAACAACTGCGGAAAATGTGGAAGCAGCACTTTATGACTATTTCATTACTACCAGAATTGACTACAGCTTAATTATTGCTTAGATTCTATTTAATCAATTTACAATTCTGCTATGAATCTTTAGAATCTATATTCTCTGTTTGCTACACCGAACAATTATCTTTATTAACAAATGCGGCACCACCTAACGAGTATTGAGATAAATGCACGCAAATTGCTCTGCATAAACCAGTATAGGTAGAAAAATAAAACATGCTTATATCACTGAAAATATTGACACTACATAAAAATAAGTGACGGATTCGTGTTCAGCGGGTCAAAATACATAAAAATTCATCAAGAAATAATAATAAGCAAAATGTTGTATACCAGTGTTATCCATGTTACATGTGCTGTACGATCAAAGTCGAAATTTTCAACGTTTCAAAGTTCGCGTGAGAGTCCAACTACTCTCACAATCCAACACTACTCTATTAAGAGCACGAAGAGTGTACCGTCAGCTACGATAACAAGTCATGAATTGCGTAGCTTCCTTCCGCCTGCTTGTTTTTAACAAACCCATCTTCTATTCAAAAAGCTGGGCTCGCTTCCTAGCTTTCACGAATCTTATGGCGGGGGTGAAGCGGGGAATCAGAGGGTTGCCTCCACAGGTCATTGTTCCTTATGACCTTAATTTACACTTTCACTGCTTCTCATTATGATTATTTAAAATTGGTAATTAATAGTCACAAACTGAGGCTTGCATTAAATAGTTGAAATGTCAAGCTTTTAAATGATACGTAGCACTTCACTTAAAATGTTATTAATAAACGTGTACATTAAGTTTTTACACAAAAATTATTTACTTTTTGGATGAGATAAGCTCTTGCTCCCATGCACTCTCGCAGTGCTGCCGCCTGGCGGAATTTCTCCAAGACAGTTCACCTTTTGTGGAGTTTTTCACATTTTCGTTGTTTTTGGCTATTCGAAATATTTGTCAACACACAACACACTAATATATATATATATATACACATTAAGACAGCTGCCCTGAGCATATGACCTGCTGTCATATCCGATAAATATAAAAATTATACATTTTCTCCATTGTAGGTGCTGTTTTTCTCTTCAGGACGTCGACTGCCATGACAACGATGTTGTCGCTCTTACATCTATCATGCTTTCCCCTCATGTATATACTGCCGGACTTGTCGTACTGAAGTGAAATAAGCCTTTCTTTCTACGTGTATTAAATAATACCATACAGCGACTAACCTATCTTATATTCTACAATAAAGAAACATTAAGAAAATCTTTACAACAATGAAAGAATTACTTGTGGAAGTAAAATTATCTACAGGGGTGAAGGATTCTACATGGACTGCTCTTTTCCTCGGTTTTGCTCCGGTGAGGTGAGAGGAGCTGCAAAATTGTAGGCTGGACTTGCGCTGGCCGAATTTCCGTTATAAGTGACACTTCATACTAAGAAGGTGTGATTTCTGCTCAATTTCACAAATTTTAACGCCTCTTTATAATAAGAAATCTCGCATGTACCTACGAACTCGAGCAAGCAATTTTAACAATGGCTGCTCTCGTCTCGATGTCTCCATATGTCACCGTATCCGACCATAGTATTATTTTCATTCATATCTTTTGTAGGTTTATGAATACTGAAGTTTTAGCCATATTTTCTTATTTATGGAAAATAGAGTTAGCAACTATCGACCAGCTGCTTCTAACTGCTGGGTGTTCTCTGCCTTCAGACAAAGAATCTCCCAAATGTTCTTTTTTTCTGTGCTGGGTTTCATGCGATCTACGTTCCAGCTTCCTATGATTTCCAGACCATTGCCTTCTATCATTTTTATTCCAAATCAATATGTTTAATTAATATTTTCAACTTAATTTTAATCCTTCCCATGACATTGACGTAACACACATAATAATAATAATAACACAGGCCTACAGAAAAAAAATTTTTCTTGGTGCCTAAAATTTTAGAGCTGATTTTAACTATGTGTGGGGCGCTGAATCCAATAATGTAAGCAGTTTTTTTCTATCAGCTCTACTTTGGTAGATACAGGCTACTGTACCAGTAGTGTTATTTACGTTACAATGTATGTGGAAGAAATATTACAATCCAAAATAAATATGTAAATTATAAATGATGTAACCACTATTTCTGCATGCTTCTTGCAATAGTATACAAAATAAGCAAAAGAAATACAAATATTCTCGTAATAACAAGTTTGAATATGATCTTATAAACTCTGCAACCTACTGTGCTCTATAGAGATTTCTATTTGGAAGAACGGCGCTCTTTTCTCATTAGTGCTGCTATCTGTCGGTACTAAACGGAAACTAGTCATATAGTAGTTCCAGGAACGTCCACTAGATTGCATTGATATTCTACTTGGCTAGTGGATCGTAGTTGTTGTCTTGCAGGTGGAGTGACATGTTGGAACATGTGAGTTTTGTTCTGAAATCATAACTTGTATCGCGTATACTAAGGCTTTATATTTAACATCCGTGTTAGTGGCCTGAACATAAAATGAGTTCAAGTCGAAGAAGTTGTGTTAACCATCCTGATGTGTTTTGCTACATATGTGGTGAGTACACATTTAAAGACAATAGAAAACATATCAGTGACTTTGTAAAAAAAAGCATATCATGCATATTTTGGTGTACGCCTAGGGGACCAAGATAAAACGTGGGCTCCACATATTGTGTGTAAAATGTGTACCGAACACTTGCGACAGTGGACAACTGGAAAAAGTAAAAGTCTTAAGTTTGGTGTTCCAATGGTTTGGAGGGAACCCACAAACCATGTTGATGACTGTTATTTCTGCCTGGTAAATGTTACGGGTATGAATAGAAATAACCGGAACAAGTGGACATATCCTGATCTGCCTTCAGCAAGACGTCCAGTTGTTCATTCCGATGAAATACCAATCCCAACGTTTCACCACTTGCCAGAGCTTTGTGAGACTGAAAATGAACGTAGTGAACATTCTTGTGACATGGATGATGGAAGTGACAGTGATTATGAGGGAATGTCAACAATTCCTCAACAGTTTAATCAAGATGAGCTAAATGATCTAGTTAGGGACCTTAATCTTTCAAAAGAATCGTCTGAATTACTTGCTTCCAGATTGAAGGAGAAAAACGTACTAGAACAAGGAACTAAAATCACATTCTACCGAACAAGGGAAAAGGAGTTTTTACAATTTTTCACTGAAGACACAAATCTCGTATTCTGTCACGATGTTAGAGGTCTCCTAGAACACATGGGTCTTCCAGAATACAATCCAGATGATTGGCGCCTATTTATTGATAGCTCCAAGCGAAGTTTAAAATGCGTCCTTCTACACAATGGCAATAAATATGGCTCAATTCCAATCGCTCATTCAACACGACTGAAAGAAGAATATGAAGCAATTGCTTTGGTTATGGAAAAAATTAAATATCAGGACCATCAGTGGGTGATTTGTGTGGATTTAAAGATGGTGAACTTTCTTCTTGGACAGCAAAGTGGCTACACAAAATATCCTTGTTTTCTATGTCTGTGGGATAGCAGAGACAAAGCAAACCATTGGTCAAAAAAAGAGTGGCCGCAGAGAGACGACATGGTTGTTGGTAAGAAAAATATTATTAACATGCCTATTGTTGAGTGTGACAAAATCATTTTGCCACCTCTACATCTCAAGCTCGGTTTGATGAAGCAGTTTGTAAAGGCGCTAAATAAGGACGGGCCGTGCTTTGCTTACATGGGAAACAAGCTACCTCAGATCAGCACAGAAAAATTAAAAGCTGGAATATTTGATGGTCCCCAAATAAGACAACTCATGAAAGATCCGGCTTTCGTGGAGTCCATGAATGAGACTGAACGTAGAGCTTGGACCTCATTTGTAGAAGTTATCAAGAATTTCCTTGGCAATAATAAAGCTGATAACTATGTTGAGCTAGTGAACCAGATGCTTAATGCATTCCAAAAACTTGGATGTAATATGAGTATCAAAATTCATTACCTGCACAGCCATTTGGACCGTTTCCCAGACAACGTAGGCAGTCTGAGTGAAGAACAAGGTGAAAGATTTCACCAAGATATTAAAACAATGGAGGACCGCTACCAAGGAAGATGGGATGCCCATATGATGGCAGATTACTGCTGGAACCTAAAAAGAGACTGTGCAAAGAAACATTCAAGGATGTCACGAAAACGAAGCTTCCGAAGTGTTGAATAGATCGTTTTGAACAAATTATTTGATTTTTTATTCATAAAAACTATTATAAAATGTAGTTACAGAGTTATTATGTACTTGATGTTTGTGTTTATATGGTTTTCATTATTTTCAAAGTGTTCCAAATAACAGATTTAAATGTCATAGTTTTCTTTTCCCTTACAGTAAAACAGCACCTATGCAATTTTCAACGTTGTAGCAGGTCAGTCTTGCAATTCCTATATCTCAAAAACTAAAGCTGTTAGGGGAAAACTAACGCCATATTTGGATTCAGCGTCCCAATTCTACTTCAAATCAGCTAAGAAACACCCGGCACCAAAACCACTGTAAGCCAGTGTAATAATAATAATAATAATAATAATAATAATAATAATAATAATAATAATAATAATAATACACACAAAAATGAAATAAACTCTACACAATTACCTCCACAATTAATACTTTACTTATTCCCTACTAAATGCAAATGATTATATATGGAAAATATATGTTTAATATGTAAATTAGGCACAAAAATAATTATATGCATATATAATTTAAATAGACTAGCAGCGTTCACCCCGCTTCGCTGCGGTCACCCCGGAACGCAATAAACCTTGTTAATTAGATAATTTTTACTTTTTCGCTTTCAAGTGATATGATAAAAACCATAGTAGATTCCAGTAAATGTTAACATTATATCGCCTGTCATTTATGTTAACCCGCCGAGTCACATGGTCATGCGGGTTGCATATAAATACGTTTATTTTTACCTATGATGAACTAATAACAAAGGATTTGTACGTATGGACACTTGAATGGTCAATTATCTCAAGACACTGGTAATTAAAAATTAAAGTGATATGATAAAAACCATCTAGGGTCCAAATCCTAATAACCCCCCAAAAATGAAAGAAATTGGTTCAGCCGTATTAGCGTGATGAGTTCACAAAGGATTTGTGCGTTCTCTTTTATATATATAGATTTGCATACGATGCTGTATGTACATTACACAGTTCACGGGGATTTCTTTGTTCCTGACTTGGCATTTTTGTGGGACATACGCTAAACTATTAGAATGCGGTTCCTGTGCCGGTAACAAAATATACATAATTTTCTTTACAAATATCGATAATTCAAACTAAGTACTAATACCAATAGCATCATTCTAATCACAATATTTGTAGACTGCATGCAATTTTGTGTAGAAAGTAAAATGTATAAATACTGAAGGGAAACCATTGCACAGAAACGTTACGTTCGTATGTCGAACATACTTTTTGTATGTTGTGTAAAGTAACCTCAGCTATGGAGTTACTTTGCACCAAAGTTTATATTTCAATAACTATGGTTATACTGAATGTTTACTAATGAACTAGCACTAATGTTTTCCTTATATATCTAGCTATTATATGTTTAAAATTCAGTGTTCTAAATCATTACGTTTGTAAGTTACATGCGTTTTTCTTTAAAATGGCTTAAATCTTGTGCAAAGTAACTCCGTCTTACGGTACCAGTACTAAGTTTCATCTCACTGACGCGAAGTTCTCTATTTGTTATGTATTTCTAACCCTTTCTCCTCTATTAGGATACGCACTTTAATAAATATGACGTAACAACAACCCAGTTTGAGGTTACTGTTAACTATGTTAACACTAGAACTACCAGGAAATTAATTATACAGGAACTACGAAAGGGGTCATTTTGACCCATTCTATTTTAAATGTTTTTTAGGTTGGAATTTAGCGACCATTTGGCAACCAAGACTTGATGTGATTGAATATAAATATTAATATGCTTTAAAAGCCACATTAGCTTCAACCAGTGGGGGATATAGCTCGAGGCCGGGAGGCTTATGCTCCCTCCAAACTAATTTCAGCTATTATTTTATTTTTGAAAGTTTATAGTAACCTCATACCTATGATAGTCATAGGTATTCATTTAGAGCAACGTATACAAGTTTCAAGAGTAAATCAAGATTCTCATCATGGTATTATCTTGAGGCCTATAGGTTTAAATCTAGAAGTATATAGCTATAAATTTCAATGCGTTGTTGAACAAGACAACATTTAAACACACACATCCAACTTTGTACCTAAAATAAGATTTTTATCAAAATCATTAAAGACATTCTTCTAGCTTTAGTGCTTTACTCGAAGTGGTGCTTTTCTTCATTCAGGGCATGTGCTGCACACGATGTACTTTGGAACCACATTAGTACATGATTCACAGGCAAATTTCTTCTATCAGAAACACTCATCGAGAGTTTTGGAACCACTACATTTCCCGATCTGGCACTTCTTTTTTTCAGGTAGAAGTTGTTGATGCTACTGGCAAATCTTTCATCGAAACACGCTTTTGTCTCACTTTCTCAGGAAGTTCCTTAGTCAAATTGAGAAGAAGGTTCTGTCTACTAATATTCTTATTGATAATACATTTGTACATTACGTGAGAGTTTATGGCGGTCTAATCAAGTATGTTATAACAGATCTATACCGGCATATTGTGCTAGCAACCTTGTAAGAATATTTACGAGTCATCTGGTCTACAATGTTTATACAAACTTTCTGCTGGTTATAAAACAAAATCGTTTTAGGTTTCTTCTTTTCGTCACCACTCATTACTTGTACATCAGTCTGAAGGGTGCTTATATCAGTAAGTTTTGTAATTCTACCATGCTATGCGGTGAGCGGTATCGTCAATGGTTTTGAGTACGCCTGTGGTATACAAATTTTTATTATGGGAACGTCTGAAGCTAGAACTTTCCTCCTGTTATTCGGATAGTATTAAACTTATTTCGGTATTCTTTAGTTCACTTGCAAAATGTAGAGACGTAAATAAGTTTTCGTATGTTACATGCAATCCCTTGTGTCAGAAGAGATTTACAAGCTATAGAACTACACGTCCAGCAAGAGGGATGTTCGTTGGCCCCTTTTCATCTTTTCCTAGATATGGAAAACTATTTACAATACATTTGTTCTTCACTTCAACAAGCATCCAAAATTTGATCCCTTATTTGTCCTGCTTGCTAACCACGAACTCAATAAATGAACAGGATTTCATTGGAAAGAGCTGCTCATCAATGGTGCGATAAGTATCAAGATTGTAATACCTTTGGAAATTGTCAATATACTGATACCAAATATCAGAAAATAAGTAAAACCTTTCAGTTTTGCGTACTTCGCTTCTCGGAGTTTTGAGATCAAACCTTATTAATCTTATTATTTCTTCAAACCTCTTTGTGTGCATGACATTCCGAAAGCAGCAGCAGTCTGTTTTCAGACCAAATACACTTCTCACTTTCGTAATTCATCTCGATTGCTCAACAGGAAAAAAAGACAGGTGTCAAAATGACCCCCCTTGTAGTTCTAGGTAAATCATCAATTTTAAACAAAACTATTAATAATTCAAAATTGATATTTAGGATATAATAGCTCAGATTAGAGAAAAGAAAAGTGGCGCGACCTGTTCGGCATATTTTAATTAATGTTCAAATTAAACAATGATGAATGACGTTGAGGGGTCAAAATAACCCCTTTGGTAGTTCGTGTGTTAAAAACTTCACACCGAACGGTTCAACCATTTCCTTTACGTTAAACAATGTCTTTTTTATTTGTATAATACAAACGTACCCTCATGCGCCAAAAAAAGCGCGTATACTGTAACCCACGATTTTTTACAATTATTTCATTTTCCTTACGTTTACAGGTAGAATTCAGTTATTAGTAAGTGGAGATAATAGAAAGCAATTCATCCAAGAAGATATTTTCAAAAAAGATAAGAAAGTAAGAAAAATATAAGCAAAAGACAAAATTATGTTCGATTTTGTGTATACTGGCAATAATGCTTTCGAGAGAATTTTGCAGTAGCAGAGCACGACTGCAGAGGGGATTTCACGATTGGTAGTATCGTAATATCCATAAGTTGAATCAAGGAATTAGGAACTGGAGTAAAATATTGCATTTATTGGTTTAAACCTAGGATGTAAATTGTCTACCAAATATAAATTAGCTTCTGTAACCAAGATGTTGTACGGAAATATAGAAAAAAAGAAGAAAACTGTTCTCTTAAATTTGGAAGTGACATGCTCTATAGCCATGAGCATTTATTTGTTAAGAAAAAGACAGGCAATAAAGCGTAGTCTCTGTGGTTAAGTGGATAGAGTGGCGGACTGGTAGTCCTTATACTGTTTTGACACCAGGTCGAATCCCATTCCATGCGATCCATTTTACTTTTTCCTTCTTTTTACAAAACATTATAGAAAGAATATAATTTTTATGTTAATAGGAACCGGACCAATATAATAAGGAAATAATTTTTTGTTTCCTCTAATGACGTATTTATTCAGAATTAGTATACTATTAGTAATAGCTATTGTTTCCGCTTTTATGGTATGGTATGCCTATTCCTCCCCTCTCCCTTTTTGCACAGCAGAAGACACTTCAACTCACTTCGAGTGTGTCTGCGAGTGAGGAGCAGAACAAAAAAAGGACACGTACCTGCAGCCGTAGTCACGTACCTGCAGCGAATGATTGTCATAAAAAAGCTTATGTTAAATTATTGTTCTAGTGTTTGAGTGTGTGTGTGTGCTTTTTTTTAGAGTATTGACTCTCACTGTCTCTCCTTTTTTCATATCCATAAGGGCAAGAAATGCAATCATAAGTCTGTGTAACGAATAAGGAATGTTTTCTTTAAACAAAACTAAATTATACAACTGTATTTGTGAGGAACACGAATGCTTCCAAAATATGCCATGGATATTAACTATAATCGTACCGTTCTTTCCGAATTATACAGTAGCGTAAAAAACTGATAATAAAATGATGTAAAAGGCATAAGTTATATTTTTCTAGCGTGGCAACACATTAATCATAACAAATTAAATTTTGGGGATTAGAAATTATCACTTGACTTGTCGGTGTAGGCCTATTCGTTTTCACATTCGAGCGACGAAAGAAGAAAGTGTGGTGATAGTTATAAAAATCGAATACGAGATTTCAATGGATTTAAGTTACATGGCCCCTACATATCGAGAAAACGATTTTTCGATGTATGCCTATCTATTCGTCTGTCAGTTCGTCACGCTTTTACATACACTCAATTACAGGCCATAGTGCTCAATGTATCTGGACCGAATTCTAGACATAACGTTTTAATAACATATTTCGAATTTTATATCCTTCGACACCTAAAAGTAAGGGTAGTTTACTGAAAAATGAAAATTTAAAATAATTCAATTTTCTCAAAAACAAAACAGCTCTGACGATTTTATTTAGTTTTTATAAATATATATGTTATTAACAACTCTTCACCGTAGTATCAATCATTTTTCTAAAAAAAAAATAGATATGGTGTAATTTACTGTGTGGTATGCGTTCTTTTTGCACAATTTTCTCAACCACATTTCATAAATAAAAGTATCATTAATAACCTAACAATATGACAACTCGTTCGTCATGTAAACATTCAGAAGGGGTAGCTTTCCTCCGATGATTTTACCATTAACGCCTCAGGCAATTTTGTTCATATTTCGTAGAGAAATGTTTGATTAATAAACCAACATACAGCATAAATCGTTTATCCCGATAACATACAGAAGGAGACGTTTTCTCAAGGGTTGATTTTTTTTACAATTTTCTCAGTAATAACTGAGACAAATTTGTTGTAATTTTAGTAAAAGTATTTTCTGTAGTAATCTTACAATATGGTATAACTCGCTTGTTCCGAAAAGATAAATCGAAAAGAGATAGTTTACTATGAAAGTGTTTCCTGACGATTTGCTTAAAAATTACTCGATATACTTGGTCCAGATCATAAATAATTTACAATATGGCATAAATCGTTTATCCTCAAAATTACAGATAGAATAGTTTACCTTTGGAAGTAAGTTTTTCCCGATGACCTTCCCAAAAACAAGTCAGGAGATGTTTGTTGTTCATATTTCATAAATAAATGTTATATAAATAACCTAGCTATATGATATAATTCGCTCATCATGAAAATCTAGAAGTGGTATATTACTTTTGACACTAAGTTTTATCCTGCGATTTTCTCAAGAACGACTCAAGCAATTGTGTTCGTATTTTGTAAATAAATGTTTTATGAAAATACTAACAATATAGCATAGCTCGTTTGTTCTGAAAAGATCCACAAGGGATAATTTATTCTTGAGGTGACGTTTTTCATGATTTTCTCAGAAATTACTCAGACGCTTTTGCTTATAGTTCACATACAATTATATCCTTAATAATTCTAATATATAGCTTAAGTTATTTCTAACGGAAGTATGACTAATGGGTACTTTACTTTTGGGCCTAAAGTTTCTTCTAGCAAAGTTTTCCAAACCACATTACTTTATTAGCAATTTCCCAAATAAATGTTTCAATAATAGCTGCAGCCTAACATGAGTCAGTGTAAAATCTTTGAGCGAGAAAGTAGAGTGCGTTAGCTCCGTACCCTTTCTTAAATATATTTTCAAATGTTTCCTAATCACAATTTTCCGAACAAAATCGAAACTTCTTTTTAAATGTGCCTTGTTGTGGTCAAATGGTTCAAGTGCATTGGTTCTGGATTTGATTTCCAGTGAGAGCTGTATTTTTGTCCAAGACATATGACACGTCAGTGCAAAGAAAAAAGTGTTTAAATAAGCCTGACCAAGCTAATCAATAATACAAAGAAGTAATACAATGTTACGAAATTATCGAAAAAACGTTGTTAATATTAGGTAGGTGGAACTGAAATGTCCAAACGGATGATTGTCAATTTCAAAGGTAAAAAAGTGAAAAATACAATGCCAGGTAAATCAGTGGCCTCTAGATAAGGATATCCTACGAAGAAGTGATTGAGATACCAAAAAATATTGTAATCGCTGGGAGACATGTTAAAGGAAGAGAGTGAGAGAGAGTTTAATACTGCAAATCATGGATAGATAGTCTGCACTTTCGTTTGAGGGCGAGTATTGAAGTCCGTAGGCCTACATAGGTAACATTAAAATGAACATTGCAACACAATACCTGTTTAATATTGATAGGGGCTTGCTGACAGGTTTGCAGGATATTTGACGGGTTTTGATATTCTAAAGAAAACGATCCTTGCGAACTACTGAGCCTTCCCCACTCTACACTGTAAGTTGAATTCGTACTTAATTAAAACTATATTTGTTTAATGCCTGTGCATCACAGACAGCAATCCGCCAGTAATTCTTTGTTTCCGCCCGGCGGGAGCTCATGTGGTTCGGATTTTATGTTAATCAGTAGGTCCACGTCTCATATAGCCTCGCTGCTGAAAGGGACGATAAACTCAAATCATATCACACATCTCTGTTCTCCCCTTTGTTTTAGCCCATAAGTGTCTTTGTTCATGAGCTCCTTCGTTGCTAAGCGGTTAGCGTACGCGCCTTTGGTGTGGGAGACTCGGCGAGGGCTCACGTGGTTCGGAATCCACGTAAAGCAGTAGGTTGACGTCTCATATAGCTTCGTTGCTGAACGAGATGTTAAACTCAAACTCAGTGTCTTTGTTCATAAATTTATGTGTGTGTGATTTTCCATATACGTGGCGTGGACATTCAATTTTGATTTCTACGTCATATGTATCTAATTACATACACACCTATAGAGTGAATACAATAAACTTCGAATATCTATATTGTTTGTGTATGGAAAATCATCACGCGGCGCTGCATGGGAGAGCCGTGTGTATGGAATACCATACACATGGCAATCAACGTGTTAAGAAATGTATAATAATAAGAAATAATAATAATAATAATAATAATAATAATAATAATAATAATAATAATAATAATAATAATAATAATAAAACAGGAAACGAAACGATCACTTACATAATTTATAAACATAAGTAGACATTTATTAAAGCATATAACTACAATGGAATTAAGTTGTTTCCTTCTCTCCCTGAACGCAACAGCTCTTATTGTGCCAAAAGCGTAGAAGAGTGGCACTCACGACTTTGGGGCGGTGTGTGGTAAGAAAATCGGATCCCTTTGTTGTTAGTCCTAACTTTCTAGACGGATGCAGTTATTCCCGGTAGAATATGCAAGCAAATAGAGATCTCTGTTATTATTAAACTGAATAATTATACTCATTCCCTCAATGTGGTACTTGTGGTTGCTTAACTGTATACAGACAGCTGATCCATGGAAGAATAGTTGATAATAATAATAATAATAAATAACAGAAATTCGACAAATATTCTTGCAAATAATAGGAACAATTTTGCGTCACACTGTTCATTTTGCTGGCCACACCAGTCTGCCGCGTTATGCCGATTGTGGCACACTAGAATATAGGGTATGGCTTTTTAATTTTTCCCAGCTATTTCAAGTGCTTCAATTGAAGCGGATCTATAATAATAAGAGAGTATATTTAGTCTTTTTACCCTTCAGCTTAGAAATAAGGTTCGCGAGAATTTCATTAAAAAATAATATACTCAGAATTGTATATAGTAGTTTGTCTTTTTTCAAAATTACATACATCCTGCAACTGTTTTTTGATTGAAATTATTTGGAATGAAATCTTTAAGTTTTACGTCCCACGCTGATGCCGGCTAGTTTAAAAGAAACAGGGATGATAACAAATGAATGAAATGGTAGAATGAAGAAAGTGGGAGAAAACAGGAGAACCCCATGAAAACCCACGCACACGGTGTTTGTCCAGCACAAGGTTCACTTGGCGCGAGCAGGGATCGAACCAAGGACTCCATGCACCAGAGGTAAACTCTGTACCACTGAAACACCGCGTCCTCTGAAATTATTTAAAGGAGAAAGGGACTCTTTATGAGAACTTGATGACGAATACATTTGTTTTAAAAAAATACAAGCTTTTCGTGAAATATTGCTTATAGACAGGGGAGGATTAAGGCTTTTGGGGACCTGAAGCCGACTATTTTAAGGGGGCCTTATGTTGCGAATAGTTCCAGCGCATAAATTTTCTTTGCTGCCTTCCACTGCCTCATAGGCTTATCAAACCACCGAGAACGATGATGTAATATTTTAATGTGCTCCAAGTTTACAATAATTAGTTTAGTTACATTCATTATTAACAGTTAAATAATTATATAAATTATTAACAGTCAAATGCTGCCGATTGAAAGTCTTAAATCTAGCGATACCACGAGCGTAACGAGCCGAAAGAAATTTAGCATAGGTCTGAAGCCTATAATATAATAAGTTGATTGCTATATTTTAGTATTAAACAGAGGGATTTTAAGGGGCCCCCTGAGCTTGGGGTCCCGGAGCCTTGGCTCCATTACTCTGCCCTTAATCCGCTAATGTTGATAGATTCAAGGGGCCGGGCCGTGTCAGGGCTAAAAATTCCGGCCCGTGCAGACTACTAGCCCTTGTGTACATGGTATCTTTGGAAATACAGTAGAGTTTCGCTTATCCGACATAAAACAGGCAGGCAGAACGCCGGAATTTATGGATGTGTTAAGAAAAGACCTATTAAAAGTCAAACTATGATATAATTTTACATATTACGCATCTAATAATCATGTTTTGTAAGAAATAAATATAATGCATTGAATCAGGGATGCATCGAGCGTGAGGTCCTGGAAGCTGTCCCCTTCCAAAACTCAAGCACTTGTTAATCCTTTTTCTCTTTTGAGGTTCTTTTATATCAGATTACTTTCAGACAGTGTCCAAACTGTGGGCAATATGTTGTTGTTATAATTCTAAGAACATACCGTAATGCCATTAATACCAGGTGGAATTAAAGAACACTTTTAAATGGAAAAAAATCTTTAAGTTTTACGTCCCACGGTTATGCCGATTATGCTAAAGGAGACGGTGATGATGTGAGATGAGTAAAATAGTGGAATGAAGAAAGTGGGAGGAAACGGGAGAACCCCGAGAAAGCCCACGAGCACGGTGTTTGTCCACCACGAAGTCCACACGGCGCGAGCTGGGATCAAACCAGAGTGGTGTACAAATGTATGTTCTAGGACACTTTTTCCCTTGAAAAGTTAAACCCCGTACAAAACGACGGGACACATTTTACCTCACCCCTCCTACAAATAAAGTCCTACTATCAAAATTACATTCTTTAAATTTTCTTGTGTAAAATCGCTACATAATAATATATAATAAGACAGAACGTAACAGCATTTAACAAGGAAGAACTGCATCCACGCAATAACAAATCACCCTAACTGCCAAAAAATTATGAAACCGCCACTGACCACTGTACTTTAACCCAGAAGGATAGCGCAAAGTAGATTGAGTAGTGTCTCTGCTCATAGGCTTTTATGACATTTAAAATCATAAAAACTTACATCTAAAACTTACATCGAAAACTACACTACACTATACGTAATTACATGACCCCAAGCTAATGTATTTACACCATCTCGTAATATATATCTTTTATAGTCTGAAGAATCTCATGCTAGCTTATGAACGGTTATACTATATACATCATGCTTATAACTTCTAATGAAGTTTATGTCTTTATATGTTTTAACATTTTTAAATAAGCTTTCTTTATAATCATTAAACTGTAACTGTTTTGATATTACACATTTAGTTACTCCTTTAGCTTTTTTCTTTTCTTTATTTTCTACTCTATAAGCATACACCTTTGCTCGTAACCCCACAAATTCAGTCATTATTTTACCCTTATTCTCATCTTTCATCTTACCTATTACTTTCTTGTTTATCGGTGGTATTCCATATATATTATTTTCCTCATATTCACTCGTATCAAATTGGCCAATCATTTCTTTAAAATCTTTATAGAAATCATCTGTCTCAATCTCATATATAAAGCTATCAGTATCCATGTAACATAAATCTATATTATCTCCATATTTAGGTTTCATAGTGTTATAGTGAAAATCATACATTAATAGTTTTGATAGTTTTAATACACTCATACCAACATATATTGGTTTATTAAATGTCAATCGATTTTTTTCATATGTATAGCACAAAAATTCTCTGTAAATATTGTTCTGTAATCAAAATTTGGTTTTGCAATTAATTTTTCTACTCTTTCAGGATCACATTCTAATTGTATGGGCTGTCTCTTTCGAATATTTTCCATTGTTTTTCCGAATACTGAGTTATTCATGAGCTTATAAAAATCTTTTTCAAACTCATTTTTAGCTTGCGTTCTCATATTTGTATTTAAATCAATGTATTTCTTTAACCAGTCTGATTGTTTGAATTCTAATACTCTATGCACTTTCTTTAATTTCATTCCAAGCGACATGTATAGTTTTAAGTTCCTATAGTGAATTACATATCTTTCCTTATTGTAAAGTGTCGTTAGTAGTTTTGATTGTTTTCATTCTGGTGGACACATGTTTTCTGGAGCTAATGGTAAATCAGAATGCTTGTTATGTAAATTCTTTGGATATTCTAAATCTACTTCTAATATGTAACCAGTTTCTGAGTCATCTGGAATGTTCATTATATCTATGTAAGGTTTAACCCACTTAAAATCTTTATTAGGCATGTATTGACTCATCGCTCATCCATATAAGTTATTTGCGTCTAGATATGCTAGTTATGTTGAACATTTATTCTTATTATAATCTTTCATGTATTTGTTGTTAGCTTTTACATATCCTTTACTGTATTGTGAGATTCCTCCCTGTATACCCTTTTCTAACATTAGTATTTTATCATAATCTGTTAACATTTCCAGCTTAATTTTAGTCATCTTTAACATTGCATCCCACGATAAGCCAGGTGTTGTATAATACCATGCAGGATCTAATCCATACGCTTTTAAACACACCTCCCTAAAGTTTTCAAATATATCTGCTAATTGAAGGGCATCTGTTTTGTTGTAATGCTCAGTATAGTCCTCCATTAACTTCAGATCGAATTCTTTACAAACTCGTACATGATGCTTATGGCGCTCAGGACTCATTTTTTCTCCTGTTAATCTGTTTGTAAATTTGTCTATAGATAATGGAACAGTTTCTTTTAATTTTTCAAATGAATCAACATAATCAAATGGATAATCACCTTTAGCATTAACTAGATCAAGTTTATCAATTGGAAAAAAAACTTTAATGTTTCTCGAAATTGTTCTGGTTTTAAATTACTTGTTAACCCTGCTAAACTCTTTGACATAAACCTAAATGAATCAACAAATCTTAAATTTATTCCATCTTTTGGTCCTGCTTTTATATATTTTTCATATATTATGTACCTTTCTTAATTATTTGCAATCAGTTTAATTTTGTGTGTATCATAAGCTAACTCCTTAATGAACAAATGCGTATCATAGCCAGTTAAGTTGTGAAAAAATACTGGAACAAAATTAGGATTTTTATAGTTTAAATTGCAATAACTGTGAGCCGCACCTCTAAACTTTCCAGTTAAATGATCATGATATCTTAATTTTGCTTTATTTTTATTTATCTTATACAAACATTTTCTTAATTCATATTTCCATTCTTCTATCTTTTCACTCATATCATCTCTATCCTTGTAGAACCGCATTTTCTTCTTTAATATATTTATCTTTTTTTCAACGGCTGGTGGTAAGTCATTCAAGTTTTTCTCACATATATGACAAGTATCCGAACTGTCATAAGCTTCTATTTCCTCCTCGGTAATCGGGTTCATATTAACTATCCTTTTATATATTTTCATAATTTCTATTGCTTCTTTTTGTAACATTTCAATAAATACTTTTGCAGCATCTGGACCTATATAACTAACAGGACTTTTACAATCTGCATTTGAATGCTTAACATAGTAACAGAAGCTCATTGGAAAATGCTTTTGTGTCAAATTTCAATGTGCTTCCATATTTATTATATAGAAATATAGCAAAAATGATTATTATTTTTTTAAATTAATATACAAAACGAGACTATGGAAAGGAAAACCATTCCCCAACTTAAACAATATTGCAGAGAGATCAGAATACGTGGTTATTCAAAGCTTACGAAAGCAGAAATAATATCCTTAATCAATGAGCACAAAAATAAGTTTCTAAGAACAACTACCACAAATTAACAACAACCAAGTGAACAAGATAAAACAGCTGCTACAAATTTACAACGACTAACTGAACTTATAACAGACTTGGTTCAAAAATTAAATCCTGAACATATCGTAAACTATTTTCAAAATCTGCTTTGTAGAAATATAGTTATAGATGTACCTAATAGTCGAAATTTTGAAGAATGGAAGCAAATTTCAGAAATAAAGAACTTATGCGATGACTTTCTATAAACTTTCAAAAACAAGGTACATTGGCGTTCAGTTACATCAAACCATAAACTATCACTTTCCTTTATTGAAAATCATGAACACATCGATTGGGTCAGATTATCAAAAAGAAAAGATCTGCTTAAACACGAAAACATCATTAACAAGTATGGTGATAAACTTTCCTGGGACAAATTGTGTGAACTAAGGTATAGATAAAGGTGTTATCTTCATTTAAAACCAGAATTCATATTAAAACATAAAGAACATACAACATATTCATTGGGATTACTACACGTACGAATATGCTCAACAAGTGAGTGAAGATTTTCTTAATGAGTTTAAAGAAGAAATTGATTGGCTTGCATTCAGTGAAAAAAATAACTGGAGAAAGTATTCGCAGAAACAAGCTATTGAGTTTTGTACACAATTCAGAGAATATTTACATTGGGGTATAGTCTCTCGTCAATCAAATTTGCTCAAACTTACATTCCTAAGAACATTTAAAGATAAACTCCTTTGGAATATAGTTTCTAAAAGGTGTTGTATCACAAGAAAAGAACTAACAGCCTTCTTGAGCGAATTTAATTCTCTTATCGATTGGCAAGCTATTACACCACAACTAGATGAAACACATGTGAGAAAATACCAAATAAAGTTTACTGGCCAAAAGTTGGTTTAGATGATAAAAGCGAAAAATTCATTCTCGAGTTTGAAAGCAAATGTTTAGAATAAGACCAGATAATATACGCTTGTTGGGATAGGAAGTTCTCTGAAAGCTTTCTAATGAAAATCAGACAAGATCAATAATAGCGCAGTTCTTAAGAGTAAATAAGCATGTTAGCAATTCCCTCAGAGACAAACTAATATTACTTTCATTAGGTTTACGCTTAATAAAAAACTCAGAAGAATGTTCAATATACAAAGAAACAAAAACTCAATTGTGTAAAACAGCATGTGAACATGTGTTCTGTGTTGAGTGTATGCTTACCTGGTTAAGAGATAATAACACTTGTCCTTTGTGTAGAACGGCTATACATAACAACAACAATGACAACAACAACGACAACAATAATGATAATGATAATGAATATTCTGCAGAACTTGATTTTGATAACCCGTTTTATTCTAGATATCCTGAAAATCCTGATTTTGAGAACACATTTTTTTCTGAAGAAGAGTAGAGTTAGGTTAGTGAAGATTAATGTTAGGCTTTTATGAAATAACAATCATAAAAGTTATATTTGAAGTTTTTACATGGGATTAGATATTAACCGATCATATAAACAATCAATTTCTGTAACCAAATCTTCTTCTGATAGGGATGTCCAAAACTCATTACCCTTACCTTTACGAATATCTAGTTCTTGCTGCATTAGGTTGAATAGCTTAATAGTGTTAGGACCTCCGAACTTTCCGTATATTATCTCATGATTCGGATATTTTTCTTCTGCTTCATTAAGAGACTTATATAGGCTTCTCTTTTGATATCTGATTGCATAATAAGGGAAAGGATCATTAAGTTTGTTCTTCTTGTATATGATTAAGCAATTATCTTTTTAATTATCGTCTGTATATGGTGCTGCAATTTCTTTTAAGCCCTCGTTTCGAATTCTTATTCTCCCCATTGATTGTTCAATTTCTTCCACTCTTGATTGTAATTTTTCAATGTCTTCTCGGTATTGCTTAACCCTTTCACTGTGGAAGGCGACGGAAAAAAATTTCCCTAACCTGCGAATGTCGATTATAGTCGACGTGTTAAAATTTGTCTGTATCTTGGTTTTGTCGATTGTAGTCGCCAAAGGTTTTCTGTGTGATTTCTATTGTTTATCGAAAACAATAGAACACAAAAAAATGAACGGTACAACTTTGACGACTACTCTCGACAAAGCCAAGATACGGACAAACAAATTTTAACACGTCGACTATAGTCGACATCGCATGTTAAGGAAATTTTGTTTCTGTCGACAAAAGTCTACTTCCTCTGTGAAAGGGTTAAAGTCTTGTGTGAAGTAGTTGATAATAATTTCATTGCATTTAAGGTAAAACTCAGGAGAAATCCATCGAGATATATCGAGAATCAATTCCTTTGTTACATATGTTCCTCTAATTACATTCCATGTTTCTCCTTTGCTACCTATTACTTTTTTGATAAATTCCACAGCCGGAATTCCGGCCCTGGAAATATGTGCTATGAGTTCTTTCGATTCTTTATTTTCTAGTCAATGTTTAAATTCTTTTCCACCATCTTGACACAACTTAGTAGCATTGAAGTATCCTGTACTCTTATCTATAATCAGCTTAAAATCACCAAAAATACCATACCAATAATTGTCTTTAATCTGTTCGTAGTAAATATCGTTTAAACTAAGAGAACTATCCATAGTACCCATATTTATTGTATAGAAAATAATTTTTAACTTTATTTTCCTTAGCCACCTATTACTTTTTCTTCAAATAACAAAGGGTGACGAAACGTTACTCTTCAAATAACAAAGGGTAACGAAACGTTACTATTCAAACAACAAAGGGTAAACAAAATATAGTCTTCGATGATATCATAGCACTTGTCATAGAAGTCTTGTGATATCCAAATGGCAATAGAGAGAAATATCTTTTTGTATACATATGTTCCGGAAATAATAACATTTGTTTCTGTATCTCCTCCACCCTTACTAAATACTTAGAGCGACTAACAGAATTCTAGGAATCGGTTTTCTCATCATAATATCTTATTAGTTTTATTTAAATTGGTTAGAAGCTACAGTACAGCTATCTATTCATACTAGCCTTTTATGGAATAACCATAAAAGACATTTAAATTTACACTAAGATTAAAACCTCAGTTTCAACTCCAAGAACATTTCGTAACAATTTCCCTCATTAAGAAGGGTTTATTTTACGTGCTTCTGAATTGCAGAAGGAAATTATGACTAACTGAACTAACGATTGTTTCTACAGGAAGCCTTAGTATCATTACTAGTTTTACATGAAAGAATTTCAAGTAGAGTTTTTGTGCAATATGAAGTGAGTGGTCGGTAGGTAAGTGATTACCGCATTGGATTCCTACCTAGGTGGGCCAGGTTCGTTTCCCGGCAAGTCCGAATTTGTAACATGCTCCAATTTCAGACCATACTTATCGTGGTGTGCATGATCTTCTCCTGTGAGAAGAAAAGAGACACAAGAATGACAGGAAATTGGAGTAAGTTCAAGAACTGAGACAAATATTTACAAACTAAATTCCTACAATTGTTCCAGATTTAATATTTTCAGTTAATTTCAGCCATTTTCTAACTCATATATGACCAGTGATTTTTCTTTCTTCTCACATGTAATATGTCGTGAAATAATACATTACACACACACACACAACAAATTAAAATATCATTGATATATGGCACTCATAGGAAACACACTCCAAATAAGGGCGTCGATTTCTCTGTAAATTTGGGGGGGCATTCAATTGCAGAAGGTATACATATATATGAAGATTTTAAGACAAATTTCACTCAATTATGCCAAATATTGTATACAAATAAATACTATAGGGGCCCAAATGAGCTTGGGAGCCCGAGCCCCCTCGGCCCCCCAGGATCGGCGCCCTTGACTCCAAACAATTGAGATTAATCTTAAAATAATAAAATCCCGTGCGTGAATTGCACAGTAAAAGCTTGTTTCAATGCTTCGCAGACTTACTGTCAACTTCTGATTGAAATATCACGTGTAAGTTGGATTTCATCTGTTCAGGCGTTTGTGATATCTGCGAAAGTATTGGACCTGACCTAATGGAGTTATAGCAGCGAGAGATAAATAACTTTTGCTGTTGACTGTACAAGCGTTAATCGTGGTTGCGAGGCGAGATAGAATGTAAGGCGTAAAAATTGCACTTCCTGAAGGAGTCTCATTCAATTAGAAACGGCTCGGAAGAAATAAGATGGACACTCGAGTTTGCATTGAGTCTGAAGACAGAAAGAGAGAGAGAGAGAGAGAGAGAGAGAGAGAAAGAAGAAGATAAGTTGACGGAGTTATTTGGTAAATGAAATGGATTGGGCCACAGAGTTGACCCAGTAGACCATCCTTTGGTTCAGACAACTCCAATATTCTCTCTTTTGTTGTCTGAGAAATACGGCCTACGTGGAAGAATTGTGTGTGAGTCCCTGATAATAGTGGTTCATTCTTTGAGGTATCATAAGAGTCAGAGGAAATTGATAGCATGTCATCCGCAACTGATTGAAAAGCCTCTGCGAGAGACAAGAATCCATCTGGCAACCAGCTTCATTTTCCCTCCTGCAGTTTTCTTGGAATGCAAACGCCGGAGCTAGATGCCAAAATCTTTAAATTTGGATCATAATCACGATTCGGCTGGGTTCCAAAAGTCATTATAAAAAAGAAACTGCCTTAAGCCACGGACAATTTATCAACTAATTGCCTGATAAAACGAGAAAAGAAAGAAAATACACGTACCGGTATAATTGTTATTTCACACAATAATAAAATTCATTGTAAGATTCTGACTGATCACTTGCAGCAAATTGATTTTCTTGATATTGCGCATCGGTTTAGCGTGCTCTTCCTTCCTCACTCGTTCTTTCTATCATATGCTTGAAGATACTCCTCAACGTTGTAATCGTTTCTTTCCTATTCTAACTAGAACCAGATTCTTCTTTTCCCCCTACTATCCAGCACTTTTTTGCTGGTTTTCGTTTTACAAGCTATTTTCTACTCTTTTCCACGCCCATATTTAGAGATTTTTTTTTTTTTGCGCCGTATCTGTGCTCCTGCTCCATAGAGGACAATTTTCTCGAAAAATATTTGTTGAACATATTCATCTTTTATTTCATATTTGGATTTCGTACTTTTACTAATAATAATACACACACGAAATGGAGGATATTTATTTTTATATATATTCTGGGCATTACCGGCATCTATGGCCTTAAGTCCGTCACATATGAGGGATGACGTTTCTCGGCGAGCACACTATCCAGGCAGGAATGAGAAAGAAATAAAGCGGTCTGCAACCTGTATGTCAAGTACTATCCAAGCATTTGCCTGGAGTAAATGTAGACAGCCCAAGAGAAACCTCACTCAATATGGTTGGCCTGTAAAAGCAGTTACATTTTTCGAAAGAGTGTCCCGACGGGGAATCGAACCTGGAACACCTCGCTCCAATGGACGGTGTAGGAAGAATACACCGTACACTCACTAAAAGTGTTATAATCTAGCGCAATCTTTCCCGATTGGTGGTCTGCTTACTCCTAGGGATTCGTGAACAAAATTTAAGGGGTCTGGCATCGTTTACATCTCATAATTTATAAAAGATATAAATAGTAGGGTGGGTAAAAAAAAAAATAATTTTCTTTTTTTTCGAAATGTTCTAGTGCAAAAAGTTGCCTATAGTAATAAGAAAAAAACGACATTTCAAAAGTTAAAATTGGTAAATATCTTCCGTTCGCGCATTGCACATAAAGTTTATGAAAATTGCAAAAATTGCGCTTTTTTTGTAAATATTAATAATTACTTTTTACTTTTAATATAGAGACAATCTACCTTTTCAAACCCTTTTTTAAGTTTTAAAGAGCCTAAGAAAGTTAAATTCTGATCAGTAATGTTGTATTTTCCATTCGCGCAAGATCTGAGAAACAGCTGAAATTTTACAATTTTCGGGAATTTTCACTTTACAACTATTCACTTGATTTTCTGGAACAAAACGACCCAGAACTCATTACGTGAAGGTGGTTGCACGTCGAGTTCCACCCACACCCTACCCAACCAACCATCCAAGTGTTGAGGCTGTGCTATTTACATTATATTTACAACTATTTACATTTTATAATATGCTATGTAAAAATATTTTTCATATTGTAGAATTTTTGATTTACTGTATGTTTACCCTTTGTTTTTCATATCTTCACACATTTAAAATCTGACTTTTAATTTTATTTTATTTATGTATTTATTTTATTTATTTATTATTATTATTATTGTTATTATTATTATTATTATTATTATTATTATTATTATTATTATTATTATTATTATTATTATTATTGAGAAACGAGGCATGACTGATCTAGACTTCAGTATTGCTAAGATATAGCCATCACTAGCTTCACGTCTAAATGCTTTATTTGAGCCCTCTGTCACATGTTTGACACACCTCTCTACAACCTGGATGTGACAGGGAAACTTTTGTGTTTCTCTGACGAGTGTGCTGTCAGAGTTGTTGAATAATTTTGTATTATCTTCACTTGGGTAGTGCAGAATTGGAGAAGGAAACAACAAACAAGAATTCCAATTAGTCACTTCAAAGTAATCAAAAGCCTGAAAGTTGATCTTTGGTGGTACAAAATTTCGAACAGTCTTCTTTTTGGAGGCAGTTTGGTTTGCTTTTTTCCTTCTATAACCAAGCTTCCGAATATGTTCCGTCATCAACTAGCATTGCCAACAGAAGATTCTCTGGTGTGCAAAGAATTCATTTCGTTCCATTACTGGGTTCATAACTTGAGGTAATTCGTCAGCTAAATATCGTTTGTCTGGATAACTTCAAAGACATGTTTTGATCTGTCAGTAAAGTATGGGTTCTTTTTATGGCAAACCAGATAGACATGACTGATTTCAAAATGAATCTAACTATTTCTTTTAAGTTTTCAGATGGATCTGACGAGCTTACACACAATCTAAGAAATCGTTTTGCTGCAGTTAGCCAGTATTAAGGATCAGTCTAAATTATGCAATTCCTGAAAACAACGAAAAAGAAACTTTGAAATAATGATGAAAAAAATTTGCTTACATACACCCGGCAACGCTGTTATTCATTTCTATGAGGCTACTTGAAGCAAGAGGTATACAGGAACAATCCTCGAACTATACCTAGGTACAAGACCTGGAAACGAACATTCGCAGTACCATTGAGAACATTAACACTTCTACTCTTCGTAAAGTTGCTGCCAACATGGTGAAACATGTGAACCTGTGTTTGAATTAAAACTAGTGCTCTCAAACGGGTCGGGTCGGGTCGGGTTGTCGGATCGGGTCAGTCGGGTCAGCTCGGGTCGGGTTATCGGGTCAGGTTACTCGGGTCGGGTTGTCTGGTCGGGTCAATCGGTTCAGCTCGGATCGGGTTATCGGGTCTGGTCAATTGGGTCAGTTCACTTTGGTCAACTGAGTTTAGGTTGAGCTTAAACTGGGCTGGAGTCGAAAGCTGCTGTTTTTTACTAGCTGCCTATTTAAAAATAGCAATTTTCAATTGATTTTATAGAAACCATAAATCTATTTTGAACACTTGCAGTCAGTGTTTTTATGGTAAATGCTTATTTTTGTACTTTAATTTTTAAATGTGGAAGATTGATTTTACTAATCGACTGTAATATTAATATCTACGCCAATATTAATATTACTCGGGCTCGCGGTCACTTGTCTCAACTGGACTCGCGATCACCAGTACTCGCGATCACTTCTCCCAACTGGGCTCGCGCTCACTCGCGCTCGCACTCACTGATCTTATCTGGGCTCGCACTCACTCGGGCTCGCGCTTACTTCTGTCCACTGGGCTTGCACTCACCCGGGCTCGCGCTCACTTGTTTCAACTGAGCTCGCACGCACTCGGGCTCACGCTTCCTTCTCTCTACTGCGCTCGCGCTCGGGCTCATTTCTCTCAATTGGGCTCACGCTCATTTATGCTCGGGCTCAGTTCCCTCAATTGGGATCGGGCTCACGTATTTTATTGGAGCTCGAGCTCAATTGCACTCGGGCTCACTTCTCTGAGTTGGGCTCGCACTGACTTGTTTCATTGAGGCTCGGGCTCAATTATTGAGCCCTAGCCCAGTTGAGCGCAAGAGCCATGCTCGCGTGCTTGTACACCTTAATGGGCTGATTAATGGCGTATGCTCCATCCAATTTCAACCCCTGATGGAGTTGTTACAATTAATCGGAGTTTCCTAACTTTTCCTATTTTTGCGGCAGCCCAAACTATTATCTAATCGATTTTTGTTAAAATAATGTGAGTCACTTTTATATCGATTTTCATTGTTTCTGTTTGCAGAATCTATGTGGATAGAGCTATCATTTAGTTACAAAATAATGTTTTTTCTCATAGAAATACCTGACACGTTAATACTAAACTTCGTTAAAACAGCTGCTTTAACAAAATGAACTAGTCCTACAAGTCATAGGTTGTTTATGCAGCTGAAATTTGAAATACTGTTGATTGATTAGTTGATTATCTTTCACCGTCCCCTTTCATCAGCGAGGCTATATGAGACATGGACCCCTGTCACCAAGGCATTCAAAGTGAAAGTGTTAGAGCTCTAAAGAATGTTAACCCTCCCCCCGTCCCATCCTCATTGTTAAGAAACCAACTATCCAACCCCGAGTCAGTGAAGCGGAAATCGACCTTGGCCGATGATAATCTTGTGCTTAGGAACTACATGAATTAGTAAGTAGAACAAAATTAGTAAATCCCAGATATGTTAAAAGCAGACCTTCACTTTCAAGTTTTATTGTATTGCCAAGCCTCGAGGCTCATTCATTGTCGTGCTCTGTAGATAATAGCTATGTATCTGAGACCATGCTTCAAAACCAACCACAAGTGTACGTGGCGTATGTAAAATCGTATGTTACATTTGTAAATCCTGTACTTTTTGGACTGCAAACGTATAGCTGAAAACGCATGTTTTATAATACTTTCTGTAAGTATTCCATGTGTACGTACTTTCCGTATAAAACAATATGGACGGTCAGGATCTCATATACAAATGGACAAACAAGGGAAGATATAGCCTGTTGGCCTCTATCTAGAATCTGAGGGAGTGAATAGTTTGTATTAACAAACAAGCAATATTTTCTAAAGTTAATTCTGCAGTAGTTTCTTTATTTCTTTACGTTTCCAACTTCTGATGAAAAAATAGGCCTATTAAGTGATATGACACCTACATGAATACCGGGATGATAATATAGTCTTAATGCGATTTCTTTACATGTTTTCCTGAAACCTGGAGCCGCAGAATAGTGTTTCCATTCGAGCCTGCATCTTCTAAGTCCATTAGATTACTTTTTGCCCTTACTTTGAAGAAAGACAACTTTAATTTTTTAACTTTGTGACTTCCGTCAGGAGCAACCTCTACTTTTAATTATGTATTTGAAAGCATATTGTCCTGTTAAAATACATTAAATATGAACATATCTTAATTTAGGCTAGGTTTAAGAGTATTAAAACTGAAAATTTGAAAATATGCGTTGATTATAGCCTGTATTTTGTTAAAACACCCCAAAGAAAATTAGAAGTTAATGAAAGCTCAATAAAGATGTTTATGAATGAAATTTACGTCAAAACATCAGTTTGAGTCAAGAAGTTATATGTAATACTTTCGAAAATGGTAAACATATTGTGGTTCTAGTTTTCAATTCATCTTTACTCTTCCTTATGTATATTAAAAAGCGGGTTCTTTAATGGCGTAACGTAACGGGAAAATAGTACCTATATAAAATGAGGTAATATTAAGGACTGCGTTAAAAGAGGCAATGTAATTATGTCAATTTACGAAGCTATCGTGAAATTTAGAATGTTTTATGTTTGTTTGGAGCTTAATATTCTTTCTCATCAGTGAGGTTATATGAGATCTCGCTCGTCTGGAAGATGAGAATAGTTACTTACCACTTATTCACAGTGAATCAATATGAATAAGTGCCTGACAACCCTTAGCTATTTCGTCAGGTATGTGCTAATCTTCACGGTAATAAGATTTAATAAATCTGCAATGAAAATATTGTGTCAAACAACATCAAAATCGAATTGTAACAAAAGGCAAAAATGGATCTGAAAAGGTTTTGGAACGCATGACGTTATGCCGTCCCCTGTGCCTATCTTTGCCCACTATATGTTTTAGGATGTGGAGGGACGCCATAGATATTTTTGGAAGTGGGGGGATGACGTCCCTCGTGTTTTCCCTCACTTTTAACACTGGTTGTAACAAACGACTCGCCATCGTTTCAGGGTAGCTTTCGAAAAAAGACTTTAATGAAAGGAGGTGTGTGTGTATGTGTGTCTTATTTTTTTGGACGTTGAATTGCTGTCTTTCTTTTTTTTAATAGCCCATTGATTTATATGAGGAAGTATTTTTCTTTTAAATAGACGAGATTTTAATCATTCAATTTTACTAATTTCTTTTTCTCACCTATTTAAGAGTTCCTTGCTTTAAAAATATTCCATGTAATATTGTTTTAGTTTTTATTTATATATATTAAAACTGCATAATACCGAAGTTAAATTTCGCTTAGAATACATTTAAAGATCTCAAAAAGAAGTAGTCAGTAAAATTAACAGGCTAAAATTCTTTTATTTCAAAAAATTAAAACAATGTTTCCTCATATAAATTAATGGGCTGAATAACCATTATGGTGCAAGTTATCAACATTCTTAAGAGCTACTCTTGTTTATTGGGATTTAAAAAAAACTACAATTAAATAATACATAATTATTTCGCTCGACTTTTCTATGAACGCACAGCTTCATTAGTTGCTAGCAAATAAATTTCCTACTTCGCAAGGTCAAGTAGTTTCCTTACTCTATGATCTCACACACACACACACACACAAAAAAAAAAGCTTGGGTCATGGAAGTTGTTACTAAAACAACAAAAACAAATACCTGCCTCAAACAAATACCATCCTCTCATAATAACCAGAAGAAAGTCGGTTCTCTATCGAAAGGTGTTTGAAGTCCTCTGGACAATAAAATGACAGATCGGACCTCAAGAGTGTGCTTTTTCTTTTGTAAAGTTGTTTCATTCTTCCTTTACAATTCTGCAAATGGAATGAGTTTCCATTTTTTTTTTTTTTTTACTCTAAAGCAAATGAGTCCACGTGAGTGTTAAGTGAGCGCGGGCTCGCACTCAATTTAACTCGCGCTCGCTCCGGCTCACACTCACTTCCCTCAACTGAGCTTGCACTCACTCGCGCTCGAGCTAACTTCCCTCAACTGGGCTCGCGCTCACTTGAGCTCGCGATCACTTCTCCCAACTGGGCTCGCGCTCACTCGGGCTCGCGATCACTTTTCTGAACTGGGCTCGCGTTCATTCGCACTCGCGCTCATTTCTCTTAATTGGGCTCGCGATCTCTCGGGTTCGCGATCACTTCCCTTAACTGGGCTCGCGCTCACTTGAGCTCGCGATCATTTTTCCCGACTGGGCTCGCGCTCACTCGGGCTCCCGATCACTTCTCTGAACTCGGCTCGCGCTCATTTCTCTTAACTGTTCTCGCGATCACTCGGGCTCGCGATCACTTCTGTTAACTGGGCTCGCGTTCACTCGGGCTCGCACTCACTTCTCTCGATTGGGTTCACGCTCACTGGGGCTCGCGCTCAGTAATCTCAAGTGGGCTCGCGCTCACTAATTTCATTGGGGCTCGGGCTCACTCGGGCTCGCGCTCAATTATTGAGCCCGAGCCCGGTTGAGGGTGAGTGCCGAGCTCACGAGCGTCCGGCTCGCGAGTTTGGACGCTTATGGACCATAGTGCTCTTAAACGGTCCAACCCCACCCGACTCGGGTCGGGTCGGATCAGCTCGGGTCGGGTTGTCGGGTCAGGCTACTCGGATCGGGTTGTCGGGTCGGGTCAATCGGGTCAGTTCGGGTCGGATTGTCGGGTCAGGTCAATCTGGTCGGATCACGGGTCGGGTCATCGGTTCGGGGCAGTCAATTCGGGTCACTGGTCGGGTCGGGCCGGTCTTCAACCCGACCCGACTCGACATGTTGAGAGCACTTGGCAACACTGCTACTACCACCCAATGAGTTATCAGCTCTACAACAGATGCTGGAAGTACCCCTGTTTTAATTCAAACACAGGTTCACACGTTTCACCATGTTGGCAGCAACTTTACGAAGAGTAGAAGTGTTAATGTTCTCAATGTTACTGCGAATGTTCGTTTCCAGGTCTTGTACCTAGGTATAGTTCGAGATACCTCTTGCTTCAAGTAGCCTCATAGAAATGAATAGCAGCGTTGCCGGGTGTAAAATTATCATGAAAAAACTTTTACTTACATACACCCGTGACCCGTGACCCGTGACGCGTGAACCTGTGCTTGAATTAACCCACGGGCACTTCCAGCATCTGTTGTAGAGCTGATAACTAATTGCGTGGTAGTAGCAGTGTTGCCGGATGAATGTAAGTAACAGTTTTATCACGATAGTTTCAAAGTTTCTTTTCCGTTCTTTTCAGGAATTGCGTAATGTAGACAAACCCTTAACACACCTTTTGATACACTATAATATCAGCAGAGTTGTCAATTCAAAGTGTTAATTTATGAAAACTACGATTTTGCTAGTTTCCCCTTACAGAGACCCCATTCGGTTAGTTATCGTTGTAAATGAAAAATTCTTTTTTTTTGTGCTCCATAATTTCCAAGCTACTCCAAGTAAACAAACTGAAAATTAATGACAGAACATCCATATGTATGAGTTATGTGTCAATTTACACGTTTTGCAAAAAAAAAAAAAAAAAAAAAAACATTTACACCTTTGGTTACATCTTGCAACACTGTGGTTCCTAGTGTACTTCATCCATTGCTTCCTAGTTTAAAAAATATGTGCGTGAACAAGGCTTCATCTTGGTATAACCATTATTTGTGTATCGCTTCAGGTTCAAAAGTTCTACTATCCCAAACTCCGGGTTGCATTGTATATTGGACACTCTGTAGTTGGTGGATGACAGCGTTCTTCCATCCAGTGTTAGTTACAGTGCCACCACACTCTATTTCTTCTAGTTTATCAATTGATGTTGTTAGTACAAAGAAGCAAGAAATTATGCTTCGAGCTATCTATCATTTGACGAACTCGAGATACTATGACTATTGGATTCGTGTCCTGTGGATCCCTATGAGGGCTTAGGCATTTATGACAGTCCGGGATTAGATACTCTATGTCCCCTTTTTGGGAAGACACTTTGTGACACATTCATACGTGTCCTGGGTTCGATGCTCTATGTCCTGGACGTCTCTTTTAGACTTTAGTAGCGTTTCGGAAATTCTGCCAAAGTCTACCATATAGCCACTAGACAGTATGGTTCAGAGTTCGGGCAAGAACATTCTGGGAAATTGACGTAAAGATTGACCCTAATAGTATTCTCAATGCCGATACCATTCAATAATGCGACAATTATTATGTTGTATAGGCATTAATTATTTATGTTGGAAAGAAAAAGTAAATTAAATTTTCTTAAACTCTAAAACAAATTTTAGATCATTGTGATTATTTTGGTAAATTATTAAAAAGAATACATGTAATTATAATTTCTTGATTTTAATTAATAACACTGAATATTCCTTAACACAAATTAAATTACACACTGGCACTTTGATTCAAATAATTCAATATGATAATGCAATTTAACACTTGGCCCAATAATTCTTATTATGATCGCGAAACCGGTTGAACTTCACTGTCACTTCACCATAACTTAACCTTTGCTGGCTCCTTGGACAATTTGGGAGAGGAAGGGAAGGTTTCTTGACCAGTCCATAATGCGTAGCGGTTACTTGCAGAAATCATTATTTACGACATTCCATTTTAAGTGATGTCAAATTTCTTCTTTTTGGACTGAATCCGCCGAATCTTCTCCATCAGTATTAGTTCCTCAAAAGTATGAACACTTTACAAATAACACTTCGCGATCAATCATTATTACATTTTAACTTTCGCTACGTATCTTAAATAAACTTAACGTAAATAATCACATTTCGTACTATTTATCGCTTTTGTGGTTTGTCGCACTGAAAGCAATAGGTTACTAAGCTTCAATCGTAAATTGTTTTGCTGTTCGTTTGCCTGTTCGTATCCGACTGACTTGGCGTTTTTCTATTTTCCCTTGCTGCTACCAAGCAAAGGGGGCTCGAAATGCAACCTGTTGATGTCAGAGCTAAAAATAACTATGACAAGCTATAGGTAGGAATTTTTGGAGACGAAGTTTCCTTTCTATGCTAGATTCTAGCACCTTATTTGGAGAAGCGAGAGGGTCCACCAAGACTTCCGTCGCAGACGAGACGCACATACAAATATATGCATATTCATCTGTTTGCTGAGAGAAAAATTCTTAGAAGGGCTTTTATATGAGGTTCACTTAAAAAGTTAAAATTTTCTTAAATAAAATTCGATGAATTGGACTATATTGTAAACTTTCTTGGATAGAGCAAATATAGTACTCGGGATTTGGACTTTTCCCATCATCTTTTATTATAAAAGGTTCCACTAATACAGAAGTATGTTATAATAGTCATCATCATCATCATAGGTATTCTGCCTTTATTGGCAGGTCACTTGCCGCAGCTGTGAAGCTTCCATGCTCCACGGTCCTCCGCTAACCTTTTCGTCTTCGCGTATGATCTTTGTGTTTTAATATCATCCATTAATTGTAGTCTCTTTCGCCCCCTCCCTCTCTTTCCCACCACCATACCCTCTAGGACGTCCCTCATAATACAATCTCTTCTTAGGCAATGTCCCAACCAGTTTCTCTTCCTCTTCCTAATAATATCTAAAAGTGTTCTTTTCTCACCCACCATTTCTAACACTCTCGCATTCGTTTTCCGCTCGACCCAACTAATTCTTTCCATTCTTCTCCACACCCACATTTCGAAGGAATGTGGTAGGAACCCGATGACCAAGCGTGGTGGGTTTTGGAGGTGAGGTAACTCTCTTTGACCAAGCGTCGTAAGAGGGGTTAAGTTTTGTGCGATTAGGTGTCTCTCTCGATGACCGGGCGTCGTGAGAGAGAGAAGGAACCTAACGACCGTGCGTCTTAGGGCTTAGGGATTAGGTGTCTCTCAACTGACCAAGCGTCGTGAGAGGGTAGCGTAACCCAATGGCCGGGCACCTTAGGGCTAGGTGGTTTGATCAACCTGTGGAGATTGATGCTGGTCGAGGCGTGCAGATCCCTTTTATGCTGTAGTGTTGGCTTCTTTCGGTGATCCTCGTCCTTCCGACTGTTGGCGATGGTGGGCGACTCCTCTTCGGGACCGTCGACTGTTGGTTTCTATTTGCGATTAACACATGTAGTTCACACGTGGTTATTGCATGACGTGTAGACATGCGGAACCTTACACCCCGGGGCGTAGAAAAAAATAAGCCACAGGGTTATTTTGTTTTCTTTTTTGTTTTTGGGTGCCTAGATGGAATCTGTGAATTATTCACAGTATATTCTGTACTAAAACACTTAGTGGAAATGCACTAAAACACTGAAACACAAATGCAAAGTAAAAAGCACTGGTCACTGATGTAGCACTGTAGGAGACACCATCACACAAATAAAGTTAAAAAAGTTAATATTAAAGGACTGACAGGTTGTCCTCGAGCCTAAGCAGAATCCTTGTCACGTCATTTCCTTCAAAGGAGAGGCTGTCGAAGCTCTGGTGATTACAGTTAGTATGTATACGCTAGGTCACTAGTATTGAGGGCCATTGTATATTGTTCTGAAGTTCGCACGTCATATGGTCCTATTCTAAAAAGTTTCGAACATCGGTCTAGTTCGTACTAGTCGTAGATAGAACACACATATCACTACCGTGATAAAAATAATCACACCAGAAGAAAGTTTGTCAATTGAAAATCCTGATTTTCTGAACACTCTGTATATGTAGGCCGACATGTTAGTGACAAGTACATGATTCGCGGCGTAGAAGCGAAAAAAATGTGCTGCTGGCTTTGTAAAGTTAGTTCGCTGGAGGTGGATAGAAAAATGCTGGCTTGCAATCTTGTTCGAAGGAAATTGTTTGTGTGCAGGCCGTTTGAATGGCAAATTGCAGGAAGGTGAGGAATTATAAGAGTGGAAAAAAGACAACGGATCTATTGCAATGTGAATATTAAGGTTTGTACTAGATTGGATCACTTCAAAGAGGTAGCTTTATCATATTTCATATCTTGTTTACGGACACTCCATGTGTTGGTTCTTTCCTCTTTTTTTTCTTGCCGTCGAAACATGAGGAGTGAACGTCGCATGTTGCTTGTTTATATCTGCTACGATTATGTTAGTCTTGTTTCTCTCTCTTCTTCTTTCTGCTCTTTTCGTCGTCTTATCCGCTGCGTTCTTCGTTATTGTCGTATCGTATATGTTCTTCGCCATTATGATAAGGTTTGTGCTATCGATGGAGATATTCTGTTCTCTGTCCCTGAAATTATGAGGCATGCGAACTCGATAGAGATTATTGTTTGATTTTGGGATTATTGTAGCCGGTCCGCAGTATGTATCCGTCCATTGTGATGACTCTCCAATTCTTCGAAAGGGGAAGTAAATGAGTACTTTATCTCCATTGTGGAAAGTTTGCTGTTTATGTTTTTTCTATCAAAACACTTCTTTTGCTATTCGTGAGTTCGCCGTGTCTTTTCTCGAAGTTTTAGGAGTTGATCTCGTTGAAGCTGTAACTGAGGGGTCATCTGTAGTTTGCAATGGGTTCCTGGGTTCGTACCCAAACATTAAAAAGAAGCTTGATATTTTCGTTCCTGATTGAGTGAAACTATTTAAACCAAAAGTAATATGAGGTAATAATTTTGCCCTAGTTTCGTGATTTTGTTGGACGAAAATCTTAAGGAATTCTGTAGTGTTTTGTTCATGAGCTCGACTGATCCTTGTATTGATGGTTAAAATCAGGGCAGAACTTAAATTCGAAATTATATATTTCCACTAGTTTTTGAAGTTTCTTCGCTCTTTGTACAGGATGTCTGTCCAGGTGAAGGAAACGAAAGGCGCCGAATTTCAGAATGATTTATCCCAATAAGAACTGTTCAATTGTATCTGCCGTGATGCTATTAACAGATTTCGTCACTATATAACGAGTACTTGTTTCGATGGCCACTGAAACATATTTTGGTTTCCCTTCTTCGTGTGGATAAGATCCTAAAGAACATCCATCGTTCTCCTATATGGCCTATCGGGTGATGGAGAAGTTCTCCTTATGGCTTTTTCGGGAGTTTTTAAGGAGTTGGCACTCCTTACAGTTCTTGATTCTCAATGCTAAATATGATTTCATGTTTGGCATGTAGTATTTGTTGAAGACAGTCTTATATGTCTTCGGAAACCCAAAATGGGGCGCTGACGGGTCTTTATGAATAGATTCGAACCATAGCCCTGCCAAACTTTTCGGGATACACAAAATATGAAGTAGCCCAAGTTCTGGATCTTTTTGTGTACGGTACAATATGTTGTATTTTAATCGAAAAAACTTAGCTGCTCTCATGGTAGAACGTTTTGCCGGTTCTCCCCTTCCAAAACTGCTATTATATCAACGTATGCGTCATCTTAACGCTGCTCTTCCCATAAGTTCTTCAAAGATCCTGAATATACTATTTGAAGAATGGGTTTTTCTAGAGAATTGGATCTGTATGCATGTAAATCTTCGGTTGCCTGATGTGGGCTCATGACTTCTAAGTTATCATTGCTATTTTGCTTTAAGCAGCTGATGATATCAGCCGGATGTTTTTCCCTTCAATGTGGCAGATATCGAAATTATAGTCACCTAAGAAAAGTCTATAGCGAGTGTATTTTCCTACTCTGTCCGGGTGTGTACGCAAAGAAGTTAGACATTTTGCGCCTGTAAAAAATTTAAATTTACGATTAAGTAAGAAATATCTAAATTTACGCAGATTTAAGAATTTACGATAATTCTTTTTGCCAGACTGAGCTCTTGGTCTCAGTTTTTGTGAGACGTCTGCTACAATAGGAAACGATTCTTTCTTCGTTTGTTTTTGGTCGTAACAAGCTAGGACCCCCCAAACTGGTGTTTGCTTGCGTCTGTGTACAGTCTTATCTCTAACTTTTCTTCGAAATGATAGAGAGAAGGGGCATTCAAAATATCTTCTTTCAACTTCTCGAATAATTCATCATGTTTTTCGGTCCATTTAAATTTGGCATTTTTAGTAAGGAGCTGCTGGAAAGGTTCTATCTTGGTCGCGAAATCCTTAATATGACTTCGTAGATAAGAGCATAGGCCTATAAAGCTCTTAAGTATTCGTTTATTAGTCGGCTTTTTAACATTCTTGATCTTCTTTGCTATTTTTGGTGAGATGCTTATCTTGTCTCTGGATACAAGGAATCCTAGTACTGGGAGTTCTCTATAAAGCAGGTGCGCCTTCTTGGGATTGGCTCGGAAATCGTGTCTCCGTAATTTTTGGAATATAAGCTCCAAATCAGACAGTTGTTCCCATGTATATGAACCGATCACGATGTCATCAGCAAAATTAGTTATGCGTTTTGGTAATCCGTCTAATAGCATTTTAATAACAATAGGTAAAGTTTGGGAAGGGGAACAGTGGCCCATTACGCATCTAAGGAATTTATAGTTTTGCGTGTATGATTCACCTCAAAAGTCATGTATTGAGCGCTTTTTGGATGCAATAATATTTGGAAGTCGGATTGAGAAATGTCAAGGGTTGTAATCAAGGTTTTCCCTTTTAAAACCTGCAAAACGTCTTTTGTAGACTGGAATGGTATGCTTAAATATTTGGTATAACTATTACATGCCTGTAGATTCAACACAAGTCTGAATTCTGAAGTGTTTGCTTTCTTGATCGCAATTAAAGGCGAGGAGTAATTACTCGTCTTTGTTTGTTATAATTTTGGCATCTAACATTTGTTATAACTGCTTATCAATTTGGTGTCTAATTTCTAATGGAATTGGTGGGGAACGGTGATGGATTGACGCACTTTTATCTATACGAATTTTGTGCTGGTATCCCCTAAAATAACCTACATCCTCTATACTGCATGAAAACACATTCCTGTATTTGTATAATGAGTTAGTTAGAGCTATTCGCTGACATTCCGGTTAATTAGGATTTATATAAAAAAGTCAATGTTAAAGGTTTGTCTTAATCTTTCCTCTATCTCTTCTTGAGTACGAAACTGGTGCATTTTCTTCTCATCTTCTTCTATTCTAAAGGAAAATTCCTCCACATCCTCCTCTGTATACGCCATTAGCGTACCTGTATTTAGCGTTATTATTCGTGCCGTAGGGTTGGAAATTAGTAACGTAAGGTCATTACTCCGTACTCTCATGGCCATTGCCTGTGAGCCATATTGGCCTAATAATGAATGTAGTGGAGTAATATAAAATGCAGCGTCACGAATTTTTTGTTTTGAATCGATACAGGGAAGTAGAAATGTGATTTCGCCGGAATCGTAACCTTACTGGCTGTGATGACGTTTGCATTCCTTTGCAAGTGCAACGTAGTTTCTTGTGACATTTCTTCCGATTCTTCTTTTTCCATTGGAAACGTAGGTTTCCTAGGTTTTCTATATAACGATATGGATTTATTCTCCAAGTCTAGTTGAGAAAAAAGTCTTGTGAGAATGTTATTCCCCAAAATCGGATTAAAGTCAGCATCTATGATGCGGAGGTAATATGAGAAGGTAGTGGTGCCAATTTTAAATTTAATTAAAGCTACTTCCTTCAATGTTAGAAGTTTGTTGGCAATGGACTTGATACGAGTTTGAAATGGTATCAGCGTACATTTTAAAGGCACGTCTTGCCTGGACCATAGACTAAGACCAGATCCCGTATCTAATATAACTGGTAGACTGCTTGAATTTACACTAATATTGAGCAATAGTTTATTATTTTCTGTACCCAGCTCAACATGTTCTCGGTGTTCATTATAGGTCGTCTTGGTGAAAAAATTGCCGTCCTTATCCTTAAAGTTTCAGCTGTTGCCTGCTCTTCTTGAATGTTATTACATTTTGATTATGGTGGTTCCTGTGTGGCCCGAGTCGACTTTTCTGGTATGGCCCGCAAAGCTTGACTTTGGCCTGCGAGCCCAGTTATGCGTTTCCCTGTTTGGAATTTTTAGAATTATCCAACACGTTGGTGCTCCGTGGTTCTTCTTATAACAAATTGAACATACTGAAATGTTATCGCCTATTACATAATTGTTCTTTTTCCTACCACCGTTAATTCCTTTATTGGTATTCTTCGCATTCGCTTTTGTCCGTTTCCTTTACGATCTTTTTCCCTCCGTTGTTACGCCTAAAATTGGTCTTCATGGCATTCTGTGCCACTATTAATGATAGCTTGGCCATTCGATTAGCCAGTTTGGTGAGGTCCGTGTGAGGAGGTTCTGAGAGCGGGTTTTGACTTTGGTGGGGGTGTGGATTTGAAACTTCAGGTTGAGTGAAAGTTGACTGTGCAGGGGAAATATTCTGCAATGATAGTGCCGAAGGTAATGATTGCGAATAACAAGGAACAGGTTGGGTGTGATGCACAGTAGAAGTTGGCTGTTGTATATAGTTTGGCAAGTATGAATTAGGATTTCGATTGGCTATGAATGTCGTTCACAGGAAATGTTGAGGGGCGGTAGGTTGGCCGATTAAAGAATGAATTGCCTGTGACAAATCCACATAATTCCTTTTGTGCATGAGATCTTGAGCTTTTTATCAATTCATGAAGTCGATCCTGCAGCCGCTGGACTGTTTGAAAGGATTCTAAAGCTATGTTTTGCAGTAAATTTCTTTGTAATTCCAATGAAAGAAAATGGATTTTCTGTTCCTACGAAGCCTCTGGCACTAACTATCTGATGGCCCTTAACTATCTTAAGAAATATGAATCGACAAACTCATTTTCGTTTTGTTGTATTTGGAAAATTTTTCTAATTCCGCCTTATACGCTGGTAAATTTGGGTGGGACAGAGAAATTAATTTGGTTTTAAGTTGATCGTAACTTAGGGTGTCAAATTGGTTCTGATTTTGCAATTGTAAAGCAAAATCGAAAGCTATGTCCTGCAGATACATTGGGAGAATTTCTTTCTTGTTTTCGGGGATCCATGCCTGGAGTAAAGCCAAATGATCGAACAGCATAAAGAATCGGTCCGAGTCGTCTGTACAGTGACCAGAATATCTAGTTAGATGAGGAATATTAACAGGCATACGGGAGCCTGATTCTGCCATTTTATTATAACCTTCTTTAAATGCATTTTTTCCAGATCTATTTGTCGGCTTAAATACCTGCCAGCCTAAAACGAATCAATCTACCGTTAAGAGTAATGAGAGTGTATATGACAATACTATCTTTATATAATCCTGCTTTAGTAGACCTAATATTAACACTAAAAGGTTCTAAGTCCTTTTTCAGCTAATAAAAAGAGCGTCCCGTAGAAAAGTCCTTTTAATGTCTGTAAATGGACGCCGACACATTTACCGTGTAAAATTTCTTGGATAGAGCAAATATAGTACTCGGGATTTGGGCTTTTCCAATCACTTTTTATTATAAAATGTTCCACTAATACAGAAGTATGTTACAATAGTAGTTTCCTTTAAATACTTTTAGGTTAGAATGTGGTTGGAACCCGATGACCAAGCGTCGTGCGTTTTGGGGGTGAGATAACTCTCTTTGACCAAACGTCGTGAGAGGGGTAACCCAATGGCCGGGCGCCTTAGGGCCAAGTGGTTTGATCAACCTGTGGAGATTGATGCTGGTCGAGGCGTACAGATCCCTTTTATCCTGTAGTGTTGGCTTCTTTCGGTGATACTCGTCCTTCCGACTGTTGGCAATGGTCGCGACTCCTCTTCGGGACCGTCGTCTGTTTTTATTTACGATTAACACATGTAGTACATACGTGGCTATTGCATGACGTATAGACATGCGGAACCTTACAATATACAATACATGTCCAAAATAAGTTGACCTAGGTTCGTGGATAAGAGAATAGTGTTCTTCTGGCACAATTTTATGAAATTTATTGGCATTTAATTTGGTATGGCCAAGGTATAATCTTTTCGTCCATCAAAGAAGAGACCCCAACTTTCCTCGCTAGGTCTGAATTCACTTTACAAATTACTTCTAACACGACTCTTTTCTCTTCTTATTTTACACTTATGAACTACATAGGAAGAATCTGTATCAGTTATCACCCCAACATCTTGTAGAACACTTCACGCTATGACAGCTATTGCCCGACCACACTCTGAACCGATCACTGTTTAGTGCTGTTGCACTAACGTAAGTAAATTGTACATTAAATTCCTGGAAAATCAAGCATATTAAATATTAGGTACCATTAACCTTTTATTCTTCTTATTATTATGAATATACAGTGAAACCTGTCTATGTTGGCCACTATCGGTTCCATTGAAAAGTGGCCAACTTAGACAGTTGGCCAATTAACAGAAAATAAGTGTGATTGGTATATTTTTAGAATATGATTTCTAGTATTACTTTCTTGTAAAATTTTAATAAGCAATTACACGACAGCTACTTTTAGATAATGCATATAAAGTAATCATATAGATATACAGTACTAGAAAAAATAGCACAGTATGTTTAATTTGAAAACTAGTTTGGTACACTGAATCATTCGGATTGAAAACACAACACTAAGAACCATAAAATAGAAACATATGTATGCAGTTTATTGAAATTGAAATTGAGTTATTCAGATTGAAAACAAGAAAAGCAAAATTATATATTGGACAATGTATATGAAGTTTATATGACTTTTTTTTAGTTGTTACTGTTCTTTTCTATTGCAAAATAATCCCCTATTTTTGTTTGCTTTCTTTTCATTGTGCATAAAAACCAACGTGCTTCAATTCTGTCGTACAGACAAAATATATCATTTGAAACTCATTCTAGACATTTCTTTTATTCGTTTCGCCTTGTTAATGAGCTACAAGTGTTTTCCTCAGAGCAAAGGATGTTTTGAGATAATCTTAAGGGAATTCACATCTCAAAACCTCCATTAGTTTTCGACAAGCCGTTATGTTCCAATAGTTGACAATTGAGATGGTTAGCTTTAAACTTGAGAATTTCAAGGAATTACTAGAGCTTTCTACAGATAAAAGAAGCCGATAAAGCTAATGGCTTTACCAAAACAGACAGGGTAAACAAATATACACCTGCAACCATTCCTGAATTCGTGTACGTGCTTTTTCTTATACACATCTTCCTCTACCACCCTTGTATCAGGGTAGTGTTCTCGTCATTGACCTCCAAGAACAAATCGTGGGAATCCATGCTTCTTTGTCTCCAGTCAAAAGTACAGAGCATCTGCCTCTCATATGAGAATACGAAACAGTTAAGAAAAATAACAAAACGATATTTTGCGTGGCCAAGATAGGCAGGTAAATTTATCATTAGCCTCATAGGTAAACATTGCTTCAATGCGGTCAACTTCCGAGATAGACAGGTGCCCATCTCACAGAGTAATTAGTAACGAATGTCTTATGAGAAAACGCAGGTTCAAGACGAACCAGGCCAAGATAAGCAGGTGGCCAACTTAGAGAGGTGGCCAAGTTGAGAGGCTTTACTGTATATTATTCTGTTGCTATAGCAACGACGGACCAAACCTATTTTCCTTTCAATAACTGACATTACATGATTATCTATATAAAATCAACATATATTCTACATTTTTCTTCTTCTCTGTGCACTTTTAAGCGCCGTTGCCCAAAATAACTACAAGAAAATGAAAGTAATTTACAGATTAGATATACAATCTCGTTGTATATATGGCTCCTGACGAGGACTTCTTAAATTGATTACAATTTAAGAAAGTATCCTGAACCGTTACATATTCTTACATAAATGGTTACCTTACTTCCCGAATAGCCCTCATATATATATATATATATATATATATATATATATATATACATTACAATACATATATTAATTTCTTTTTATCTCAACAATAATATTACATTTATTTAATAATCAATTATACTTTTTTTCTATAAATTATCGTCAAAGAGGACTTATTCAAAAATACGATCAACTTGTTTAATTATTCAGGTGCTAAGGTATATTCTTTAGTTCAATATAATTGGAGTTCATTATATCATTAAACAAAAGTACATTGAAAAATTACATAACTTATTTCTTCCACTTGGGCATAACGAAGAGGATTAAGAATTTTGAAAGCACAATATTGATAAGCGAAGCGAATTACAAAGAAATTATAACAATACTCAAAGTGAAACAAAACTTGATCAATATAACGGAATAATACAAATAAAGAAATTACCATATTAGGAATTAGCAAGGTTTATATGGGTTAGGATATAATATAACATGTTTTATTTATCAAGCATATTTATCATAACTTTTGGTAAGCAATATTCGTGTTCATATCGCAATGTGCTGAAATCTAGTATCCATCATTTTTATTATCTGTACAGAAATCAAACAAAGTACGAATTATAAATGAAATCATAATTATATTCAAAGTGAAAATAAACAAGAATTAATTAAATATGCCTTGACAGAGGCCACAACTTTATGTTAAGTTACATTGCCAAAGGGTTCAGTTCAGTTGCATTGTACGCTACAATATTGAATACAGTTCTGTACATTATGAATTTATCCAAATCTTTGATTTCTATTTTGATAACTTCTGCCACCTATAAAATTGTTACGAAACCTATTTCGAGAAAAATTAGGTGTGCTGTTGGCCTGATTTCTAAACGCTGTATAGTTATTATTCCTGTTTCCATTGTAATTAGCTTCGGCTCTATTACTGGAATAATTGGATCTATCATTACTTCTTACATTACGGTTACATTCTTCACGCACGTTGATATTCCGGATGGAAATATAATTACCTTGACTTCGGTTATTATTAGTTTGATTTCGATTATTCTTACTTTGCACCATGGACTGATTTTCAAAATTTTGCACTATCATAATCAAATGATTAAAATTAATGAATTGTACAGAAATAAGTACTTGTTCCAATCTAAAAGGTAATAGTATCTGGATCGATGCTATAATTCGTGATTCTTGTTGGTACGGATTCATTAGTTTCAACTCATTGTATACAGAAATTACAAAATCAGTTAAATTCTTGTCAATTTTCCCATCAAACCGTGTGTTTCCAACAATGGCATCTCGATTTGCCAACATAAAATCGTTCTCAAAACTAGAAAGCAAAGCGTTCTTAAAATGTAGGTAATTTCGTAAAATACCCCTGATTGCTTTAAACCAAACACAGCAGGTTGGTAGTAAAACGTGCTCTAAAATTTTGACAAACTGTTTTGTCTATACCGATTGTCACAATCCTCTTCTAATTTTTCTAAAAATACGCTAGCAGCTATATATCTTCTGACCGTCCACTAAATGTTGTTAACGACTATATTTCACCGAATCTGAAACGAAAGTTATTACTATGAGTCGATTTCGCATAATTAGGTCTTACACATCTGTCTTTTCTGTGATGTATTGAACGAGGTCTCTTTTCCTTCCCAACATTACAGGCACTTTCATCTCTCTCTGAAGAACTTTCCGGTGTAACACTTTCTTCTCTTGCTAGTCGAGGTTCATTGGGTAAATGGTCCCCTATTGTTGATTAAATCAGGATTAACATTTAGGGTGGTGATCTTTTCCTTTATAGTGTCTATTTCCTCCTGTAATATTTTAATATGGTTACTATGTTCACTAACTTGCGTCTCAACCGCACCTACTGTGCTTTGTACTCTCCGCATCAAAAAATTGCAACACCTAACGCCGTGCAGCTAGGCCACTCAATATATACCTTCTTATCTCATAATCGTGTCTGGTAAAGAGACCCCCTCTCTCCTCCTTTCTTCTCTTCCATACTAAAGTTAGCTAACAACTTGAACGCAACTTTAGTTTCAAACTACACAGGCATTAGTATCGATAAAATGAAATAACAAAACCGAGACGAAACAAGATTCATAAGTTGATTTAGGGAGAAACTGAAACACACACAATGAAAAATTGAAACAAATGGATGTATATTACACAGAGGTTCATAAATGAGCCAGAGAGAGAGAGAGAGGGAGAGAGAGAGAAGGTGAGAGAAGAAGAAAAAGGTAAGGTAGAACATATAGAAATGTGGGGTTTTAAACTTAGTAAGAAAACAAGCTAACATTATAAAATTCCGTTACCAGAAATCTAACAGTAATATAGAAATAACCTTTGTTTTCATACTTTTTTCAGGACTATTCGAATATATAGAGGATGCTTGAAACATCCATTAAGTCACTTTCGAAAACGATAGCATACTCAATTTCCAATAGAACGGTAGATCTCACAGACACATTTAAGATAATGTCAACAGTTTAACACATGCTTCGTTTCCGCGTGGTTTAGTTGTAAATTCGGTAGTGTTCATTGGATGTACTGATGGAAACCACATTCTAATAAATCCAGTAGGTAGCGTAGATCATATCTTCCATTCCAGACTACTAATGCAAAGTGAACAAAAAAAGAAAAAACGAAAAGAAAAAGGAAGAAAGAAAGAAAGATAAAATTGAATGAGTGTTATTTTACTGGTAATATTTTATCAGAAATATCCTATAATATAAGTCCAAACCGTATCATAATGAAAAGTTACAAATGTTCAAATGGAAAATTGGATGTTCCTTATAGATGTAGCAGCCATTGCATGTTTCAAATTTGAACGTGAATAAATAACATTGAATTATAGGATGGAAACAAATTTGTGTCGAACAAGTATAAACAAAATTTTGTTTTCAAATAACCAAAGAAGTTGCCATTTTCTAGTCTTTTCCGAAGATTTATATGTTCCAAACATCCAGCATCACTTTCATCTGTAGCGGATATAACGTTGTAATTTGCACAGATAAAATGAACACGCTCAAGCTCAAATGGATCATAGTGTCAGTCGGATGATGTTGTTTAGCTTACGGACCACCACTTGTTCGAAGATTCAAAACCGTAGTGACCCGTAATTCGACTGAGACTCGGTAACCCAAATGATAAAAAAGATATTTTGCTTATTCCGTTGCGTTTAAACAGTATTTCTTTCAGAAATGACCAGGACTGAAGATGTTTACACCAGAGCACAAACACTCGACGCTGAAGTTGGCAGTTAATTACATTTTCCAGATCAGGTCTATCGGTCTCTTGCTCCGTTTTAACTTTGGAACATGCACATGCACATGAAGTGCTTGTGTATGTGTGAGAGAGGGGAGAGAAGTGAAATATGCAAAGACAGGATAGGGAAACGTCAAGAAAGAGAGAGAGAGAGGGAGAGACGAATATAAATATGAAACGTACTTATAATTATAATGTATGATGAAAAATACAAACGTTATTTCTATATTACTGTTGGATTTTTGGTAACGGAACTTTATAATGTTAGGTTGTTTTCTTACTAAGTTTAAAATTCTACATTTTTTTCTGTTCTCCCTTTTGTTTTTCTTCTTCTCTCGCCTTCTCTCTCTCTCTCTCTCTTTCTTTCTCTGGCTCATTTATGAACCTCGTCCTTGGTGACAAACACCATTTATTATGTAACGTTATTATATTTCTTTCTTACCTATCTTACCTTTCTTACCTTTTTACATGTCTCCACAGTTGGAATCACTGAAGTCAACACGCTTAAACACCTTATTGTTACCTGAAATTGTAAATTAAATTCCTGAAAAATCAAGCAGATTAAATATTAAACACCATTAACCTTTATTCTTATTGTTATTGTTATTGTCGACAGACAAAAACCTATCTTATATATAAAAGAGAACGTACAAATCCTTTGTTCCCTCATCACGCTAATACGGCTGAACCAATTTCTTTCATTTTTGGGGGGTTATTAGGATTTGGACCCTAGATGGTTTTTATCATATCACTTTAATTTTTAATTACCAGTGTCTTGAGATAATTGACCATTCAAGTGTCCATAACGTACAAATCCTTTGTTAGTTCATCATAGGTAAAAATAAACGTATTTATATGCAACCCGCATGACCGTGTCACTCGGCGGGTTAACATAAATGACAGGCGATATAATGTTAACATTAGTGCAATCTACTATGGTTTTTATCATATCACTTGAAAGCGAAAAAGTAAAAATTATCTAAGTAACAAAGTTTATTGCGTTCCGGGGTGACCGCAGCGAAGCGGGGCGGGTTAACATAAATGACAGGCGATATAATGTTAACATTTACTGCAATCTTCTATGGTTTTTATCATATCACTTGAAAGCGAAAAAGTAAAAATTATCTAAGTAACAAAGTTTATTGCGTTCCGGGGTGACCGCAGCGAAGCGGGGTGAACGCTGCTAGTCTTCAATAATTGACATTACATGATTATCTATATAAAACATATATTTATTTATTTTTCATATACACAAGTTTCAATATAAATTGCAGATAAAATTACATATTTAAATAGAATGTTCTCCCATACATTGTGTTTTCTCAAAATCAAATAATGTATGCCTATTTTTGAACGTATCAACATTAACAGGTGAGTCTTCCGGTGCTAAATTTCTATATGTACACCTTGTCTCAAAAAGGTTGAGCGCATTCTTTATTGGTGTTTTGAGGCAAAAATTTTCAAAGTCCAACTTCGGGTATCTTCGGGAAATAGTAAACCAGGTTCGAACCTCCAAGCCAGCCTTTGCAATCGAGAAGTTTGCAGATGTGTTTTTCTTCTTTTAAATATAATAAAACTTGTTATCAAGTGTTGAAAAAAAGCAACATTGATTGAAATACTTAATGACACAATATTTCAAAACTTTGTATTAATGTCAGCGCATCCTTGTTTGTCATTTAGCTCTCCATACGTAATGGAACATTTAGATGTGTAAACGAATCTTTCCATATGTAAAAGAATGCTCTAAGTTAAGACATAAAACATAATTATCGCCTGAGTACTAAAATAATAGTCAAAGTAGAACAAAAATAGCGTTTCTAGTGGGTATGAATGTCATAATTTTCTTGAGAACCGTTATACATCGCTAAAAGTACCTTAGCAGAAGTCCTTGTGTTAGCTCACTGGTAAGCTGTCGAATTTCAAATCATAAGGTTGTGAGTTCGAATCCCATCTGGGTCTATGCTTTTTTAAAAATTACATTTTCCGCAATGCATGAAAAATTATATAAAATAATTACATTAAATACATCAGTTGTATATATATAACAAAATCATTGCAGAATGGAGTAATTATTATGTTTAAAATATAGCATCTGAAATAGCTAGGTGTTCACAGTAGGTCTGTATTATATATATGAGAATGTTAAATACAAGTTAAGAAACTCGTTCACTAGCAATAAATAAATCATGTAGTGTATTTATTTGCAGCTATTTGTCATATAGAGAGTAATTCTCAACATTCATAATACAGCATGTCATTTATGTTCTTGAAAACTTATTCGATGCATAAACCGAGGGTTTAAACAGAGAATCCAAAGTCGCAACGCTCGCAAGAAATTCATGAACCCCAAAGGTCACGTGAGCAGACTGGAATTGTCCTTATGAAGCACGCCATAGCAGAAAAGTATTTACATAGATTTTCAATTCAATTCCTGATATATGCTTTTGCAATGTGGAAGTGGTGATGCCTTTAGTCGCTCTCTCTCGCTCGCTCGCTCACTCTCTATTTATACAGAATATAAAAGTGGATGTATGTGTGTGTTTCAACATAATTCTGATATATCTAGCGCAATTATAACTATATTTCTTACAGTCTGGAAAAGAGTACTGTCGGGATACAGATCAAAAATGCTAGAAACGGGTCGATATTAGTATCGAATCCATAGCTTCGTGGTCGCTTAGGTGAATAGTTCTACTTTCAATTCAAGTCCAATTAAGCTCCCATTAGCACCCAGGGTGGTTACGTAGCGACATAAAAATATCGAAATCAACCGATATTAGAATCGAATCGTAAGTTTTCAGCGCCGCTAACAGTGCCGAATTTCCCAATAGTCCACATTTCACATTAGTCCCATTGCCTAGAGGGCAATATATTTGCAGAGTGCAAAGTTTAAAACTTGAATAATATTTTATTTTTTTTCCGTATGAAAAAGTTAAAAATCAAGAGCAAATATACTATTTCATCAACAATCCTCTTTTACTGTTCTAATATGTATAATAATAGCGTAAGAAATCTAAAAATAATTCAGAACACGTTTCACATTTGTTATTTTTTGTTACGTAGTTCTAGCTGTAGCATGTAGTGAGTGGTATTTAAATGTAATAAATTCACTAATTAAGCATATTCGAATTAAGTTTTATTTTTAAGTTAGGGATGAAGGGGCGGAGAAATATGTAGTTATTGGGGGCGCCGAGAGCAAAAGTGCGTAGGGGCGCCGAGCTTTTAAATGCAACACTGATCGCTAAATTAATTGGTAGAAATTTTAATGTCATTTAAGACCAAATTTAGTCCTAACGGTGGCAGTATCCGTTTGCTCTCCTAGGAAAAATGAAAGGGGCTGTCATCAAAATTATATATATATATATATATAAATATATAAAGACCGACATTAGTGTCGAATCCATAATTTTCGAGGTGGATTGTGGCGATAAAGAGTGGCACTCCAGGTGCTTAATGATATAGAAAATTAGTTTTTCTTTCTTTTTTTTACGTTGGTCTACTTTTCCTTGATTTGAGACTTTCAAATTTCATCCTATTTTCTACTGAAATGTGTCTGTAAGGCAACAAAGAAATAATTATATATGATAAATTTAAATTCATTTTAATTCGGAAGTTGAGAAACACTTTGCCATTATATATCGTAAAGGTCAGATCCACCAGTATTGTAACAGAAAGGTGCTTGAGCCATTGACGGTAGAAATTCAAACTCCGATAAGTGATAATTTCACAGTCTTGTTTTATTACAAGTGTAGCCTCTTTAGTCAACGGAGAAGAGGACGTGGATCATGGGTCAGAGTTGATGTCGATGGGTGTTGGTGGGTCGGAGTTGGTCGCAATGGTTCAGAGTGGTTCATAGTTGGTGGTGGGTCAGAGTGGATCACGATGGATGATGGGTCAGAGTGGGCCAATGGGTCATTTGGGTGGTGGGTGATACTGGATCATGGTGGGTCGTAAATCAAATTTTCATTGACCCACACCATCTCTAGTTAGAATTGTACTAAAGATAAGAGGCACCGAAGATGCATGTCGGCTATTATGCTCAAATTTTGCACATAGATAGTACCCCACCAGAAAGCAATAAATCTAAAACGGTTCACGGTACCACCTCCTAGAACTCGAGATGTAGGGGTTTGTCTGATTGGCTAAATTAAGACGTCAATGATTTATCCATCAACAAGCAAGCTTTTTATGATCGTTGCCGTGGGGAAATCAGAAGAACACGTGCCTAGTAATCGTAATATTGATAGTTCGCGTCCACCCCGGGGTATTTTTTTTGACTCACCTAAATATAAACAAATCACACATATAGGCATTTTAACATATTTTGGGAGAGTCATTTTGTGGTTCGTTGTCGTTTCATCGCGTCTCTGCCGCTGGTAGTAAAGTTTTCAAAATGGAACTGGGGCCACCGCGGATTGTCGCTGGGGGCCCACCAATTTTTGGCGAGAGGTCAATAGTTGACCATCTGTAGTCCACCGTCGCTTACAGCTTAGGGTAATGAACGATGTCTTTGCCTTGTAGACGTCATGAATACCGACGTCGGCAGTCAACTAGCTTTTAGCATTCCTTTACTAACCATCTATCGTTCATGTTTATACACGGTGTAATAATAATAATAATAATAATAATAATAATAATAATAATAATAATAATAATAATAATAATAATAATAATAATAATTATTATTATTATTATTATTATTATTATTTGTAGTAATAGTAGTATAATTGATAATAGAATAATTATATTGTCTATGTATTGTCTAGGTAGGACTACACACAGGATTTGACTCGTTTTAGTTTGACTCGACTCTAATCCGAGTCGAGTTGGAGGATATTTTTCGCGCCGAGTCATAGAGTAGACCTCAAAGATGTCTGTTTCGAGTCGAGTCGAGTCGAGTTTCATGAGACCTTAATCGGAGTTAAGCTAAATCGAAAGTCACACTATTTATCTAAGCGACCCCGAAAACTACGAATTCGACACTAATACCGATCATTTTCTAGCAATCTTTTATATGTATCCCCCTCCCATTTACCATAGGTAACCCGACAGCACTCTTTTTCAGACTATAAGAAATTTGGTTAAAATTACTCTAGGCCAGTGGTTCTCAATCTAATTCCTATCACGATCCCCTTTTATCACATCCTCTTGCCAGCGACCCTTTTATAATTTGTGTTTTATAATAAGCTTGTGTGGGATTTTTAACATACCTATTTCTATAATAGTAGAATCAATTTCTTGTTTATAGTGAACAGTGCCGTGGCATGGAAAATCAGCGCTCGGGGCGAGAGTATACGACGGTGTCTCCGTACATATGAGTGAGGTCGACAGACTAGCTGCGAAGTGCCACCATGGTTGGCACGAAGCTGAATAAAATTTTCAAAAGTAAACCCTGCCTTTCCTTGATTTTGAGCACATTTTATTACGTTTTTCCTTCTATTTTATACATGTGCACATGCACTTTCCTATAGGGATGCACGCGAGACGCGAGAACTCTCGTCTCGTCTCGCATTTGCGACACGAGACACGAGACAAGAGTGAAAATTTTATGCGAGACGCGAGACGCAAAATTACAAAGCTCTTCTCGCAGTCTCGCAACATTTATGAATTACATTTAATTGTATATTTAGTAATTTTATAATACATTTATTGAGTTTTCTAAGTTGAGCGTTAATGCCTCCAGGAACAAAAAAGTGATTGGGGCAATATACATTTTATCAGATTTATTATTATTCAAGGTTGATTTTCAGAATAAAAGCCTTCTTTAGTTTCTAAACATCATTAAAAAAGAAAAGCTTTGTAAATCTGAAATTTATTACAGCATCGATTTAGGACTTTATTTTGCGACACAAACACATACACGCGGGCGCGCACGAATACATGAACTTTTATTTTTGGTCTGAAAAGCGAATAAGACTCCCTATTGCTGTGAAATATGATATTTCTGTTGTTTCTGTCTTTTTCACATTACTACTAGCGATTAATGTTGGGGGATGGCGGGGAAATCCCCTCTCGTTAAAGTTTATCCCCGGCCCGGCTCGCAGAAATAACATGATATTTTTACATGGAATAAGTATTTTCTTTCTATATATTTATCAAAAACATCCCCCTCTAGTTCGGAAGTTTAATTCAAATACTGGTTTGGCAGGATGTCCCTATAGGTTTCGTGGGAGATGGTAGGAATGGCCCTATATCTGTCAGTAATTTTATTTTCTAGATCTGGCAGTATAAGTTGAAAGCGAAAGTTGATAAAATGCGATAATCCAACATTGCTACAAGCGCGATCGAACCAAAAGAATTGGGTCGTATTGTGTTGTGAGGAGTTCTTTTGTTGTCTACAAGCGCTTTTGGTGGTATGAAAACATCTTTATACTGGAAAATCACCCTTCAAGGAAACGACCAAAACGTGTAAATGTTGATAGTGGCGACGATATTTTAGAAGAGCCAAATATTGCTGGACACCTCTAAGCTGGAAAACAATGTTGGATCCAGCAACAATTTATGCTGGTTTTGCTGTAAATTATGCTATTAATTTGACGAAAATTAATGGTCCAGCGATCAAATTCCAGCACAACTTTTCTTTTAATTTGGAGCGGAGGGGACACAAGTTCGGATAACATGTTGAACTCTAGGTTCCGTCTCCTTAGGATGTGATAAACATTCATCCCATGGAAAGCAATGGCAAACCACCATTCACCTTGCCAAGGGACTTTTAGGTCAAATACCTGCCTTCGGACAGAATATCACATCATCATTCATTAACAGCCATAGAATGACACATTGCAAAATTTTGACCTAGAATATATGCAAGACTGCGAGACCATGCGAGAAAGTCCCGCGCGAGACGCGAGATGAGACTCAAAATTTTATGCGAGACGCGAGACGAGACTTCACATTTGCGAGACGAGACCTTACGCGAGACGATACCAACGTTTGAGGTTGCGAGACGAGACGAGACTTTTCCATTTCTCGTCTCGTCTTGTCTCGCGTGCATCCCTACTTTCCTAACATGCGTAACACACTTCCTCCGAAATTTGTGCCCCCTTTTTTCGGCGCCCGGCATTGACAGTGGATACAGTAACTGTACTATCTATATTCCCAACGACGAAGGTGCTGGTTCAAGAAGGATGTTAAACTCCTTCATTGAAGAGGCCATTAACGTATCTGATCTAAGCCCACAACTTCTTGACCAAATAATAGAATGATCATGCTACAAGTCTTTGCAACTGGTTTTCTGTAACGAAGACTTGGACAAGTTCTGCCTGATGAGGAGAGAAGAATATCCTGGTCTGGTATCTGCTGCTTTAAAAGTAATAATTCCATTTGCTACATCGTACTTGTGCGAAAGTTTTTTTTTTCATGGTAAACATTAAAACAAAGACAAGAAATCGTTTATCAGTTGAAAATGGCTTCATAATGTTCGTCACGAAGATTGAACCGGGCATTGCTGCACTAGTGAAATTACACCATGCTTAGGTATCTCATTAGGTTTCAATTTTAATTGTATTTCAATGTGCAGGTTTTGTTCCATGTGTATTTTTCTAGTATTTCTATATACAGTTCTCATTAGTATCATATCATACGTCTTTCATTTAAATTCATTTTTAAACAACTCTGCACCCTTTGACAATGTTCAGTAGACTTATTTTTTATTGTTCTTTACAGTATGTATAAAAAATAAAAGTATGCCTATTAGAACAAAATTCAAAATAATTTCCGGTATTAGATTCTAACTATATTTATCTCTTCCGCTTAACTTCGCAACTCCCTAGGGGCCACGACTCCCAGGTTGAGAAACCCTGCTGTAGGCATACATCAGTTATGTTGGAACATACATACATACACTTTTATATGTATAAATGCAGATAAGAGAGAGTGAGAGAGAGCGATTAAGGTATTGCCGCTCTCAATCTCTTCACTTTACTTTTGCGATTCGTGAATTTCTTACGTGACAGTTTGGGGCTAGCTAGTTTTTTGTCTTGAACCACGATCCGATTTTCGATATGCTCTACCTAAATGCTGTAATGCAAATATTGAGAAGTTACCTGCGTATGAAAATAGCTGCAAATAAATACATTACATAACTTATTTATTGCTATTACACGATTTTCTTAATTTGTAGTTAATATTCACATATACCGACGTTCTGTCAATACCTCAAATGTTATATTTTAAAGATCAGAATTGCTTATGTCGTGAAATGATATGAATATATATATTCAACTGATATATACAACTGATGAATTGTAATGTAACTATTTTACATAATTTTCATGCATTGAGGAAAGTAGAATATCATAAAAGAATCTCACCTGAACGGGTGTCGAACTCACGATTTAAACGCTCGGGAGTGTACCACTGAGCTAACATGACCGCTTTTCGGAAGCTGCTTCTGAAATATAACTGAGCTCATACGTAAATTATTTTTTTCGTATGGAAATCACAATGACGAAACGAGAGTGTGAATATATGGTTTCGAAATATTGTATCATTAACTATTTCAATCAACTTTACTTTTTTTCTACACTTAATACCATTTCAACATGTCTTATTATATTTAACAGAAGGAAAAACATATCTGTACATTTTTTCCCGATTGCTAAGGTTGGCTTGGAGGTTCGAACCAGCAGCTTTAGTTTACTGTTTTCAGAAGATACCCGAAGTTGGACTTCGAAAGTGTTCGTCTCAATACAGCTATCATCATATCGCTCAATCTGTTTGGTATATGGTATATGTTTTTATACGTGTAAAGTCAGTATAACAATTCATTCTTTAAACAGCTTTTCGTATGTATTACTACTCCTTTATAAAAACTGTTTTTAATATTATTATTACGGCGCACCATTTTCAGATTTCTTTCGCGAGTCGTTAACCAAGTCGTTCCCCAAAATAGGCGTGTCGTGCAATTAACCAACCACACGTCAGGTACTAGCTTTTACCTATTGCTTCTTGCTCACAGCTCAAAACATTGGTAACTATGGATAGACGTACAGCAGTAATTACTTTATGGGAGTTGGAAGGCTATTCGGCAACTGCAGCTAGCAGGCGAGTAGGTGTCCCGGCCTCTACAGGAAGGCGATGGATTCGGAAATATGGTCCTACACGTCAAACTGGTAATTTACGATCTTCTGGTTGTCCGCATGTGTCAACCGAAGCCGAAGATGCGAGATTAGTAAACGAAGCCCGGTTAGACCCACTAAGGACGTCTAGACAGCTAAAGGAAACTTCTCTTTTTCCTGGTAGTAAGCATACAGCTCTGCGAAGGCTTCGTCATGCTGGGTTACGTAGCTGTGTTGCTGCCGTGAAGGAAAAACTCTCAGACGACCACAAAATTTACCGTCTCGCGTTTGCACAGGCGAATGTGAGTCGCAATTGGGAAAACGTAGTTTTATCAGATGAATCCATATTCACATCAAATGAGGGACGCCGTTTTGTGTATCGCCCGAGAAGCACCCGATATGACCCTGGATGTGTTGCTGCTTGAAATCGCAGTGGCCATGTATCTAATTCATGTTGGGGGTTGTATTTTCAGGCGCGGAGCAGAACAGCTTCACAGAATTGAAGGACACCTGGACAGTGATCAGTACTTAGATATTATGAGTAATATCATGGTGCCATCTGTACGAGTATTTCAGCCTGATGGTGTAATTCAGTTCCAGCAAGACCAGTCGCCAATACATACTTCCCGTATGGTTCAGGAATGGTTCGCAGGGCAGCCTGAGATTGATTTAATTGACTGGCCGCCTCGTGGAGCAGACCTCAATCTCATGGAAAATATGTGGGCAGAAGTGAAGCGTACTCTAAGGGATAGTTGGCCTGAGGCAGATCCACCAAGAACCCAGGATGACCTGTGGCATCTTGTTTCCGAAGCATAGCTGGAGGTAGGGGAAGGAGATAAATTTGTCACCCATTTAATAGATTCCATGCCCAGAAGAATGGGGCGTGTAATAAATTCAGAAGGGTATTGGACACAATATTAATGTCCCCGCCTTAACTCCTGAAAACAGTCCTTTTCAGGGCTACCTAAACGCTTCTGAAAATATTTCTAGAAGTAAACCACTCCTTGAATCCGATTTCTGTGCAATTCTACTAACAAAAAAAAAAAAAAAGATAATTCTCTGCAGGCTTTGAACTCAAGACGACCTCATTAACAAGCCCATACTCTACCAGTGAGCTAACATGAATACGCAAATCCAACCTGAAGAAACACGACTTTCAATTTCCGGTATTCCATGACACTGATGGTCATATACTTTGCAAATGTTGTATTCAACTTGGGATATTCCGCAACACATAAACAAAGCGAGAGAGAGAGAGAGAGAGAGAGAAATGAATATACAAAAGCATATTCAACGTATTCGAATGAGACTCTAAGTAAAGATTTTCCGTTCTAAAGAGAATTTGTGTTTCTTCCCGTGACATTAAGGGGATCGGGAAAAGTTATGTGTCTTGAAGCAGGATCCGACTTTGGATACTCTGTTTACACACTTTCTATATCCGTAGGAATATACTGTATTTCACGAATGTAAATGACATGCTGTATTGAGAATATTGAGAAGTTACATCTGTATGACAAATAGCTGCAAATAAATACACTACATAATTTATTTATTGCTATTAAACGATTTTCCTAACTTGCATTTAACATTCTCATATATAATACCGACCTACTGTGAAAATTATCTCAGATTTTATATTTTAAACATAATAATTACTATGTTCTGTAATGATTATGTTATATATATACAACTGATGTATTTTAATGTAATTATTTTATATAACTTTTCATGCATTGCGGAAAATATAATTTTTAAAAAAGCATTGACCCAGATGGGATTCGAACTCACAACCTTATGATTTGAAACCCGACAGCTTACCAGTGAGCTAACACAAAGACTTTTGCTAAGGTACTTTTAGCGATGTATAACGGTTCTCAAGAAAATTATGACATTCATACCCACTAGAAACGCTATTTTTGTTCGACTTTGACTATTATTTTAGTACTCAGGCGATAATTATGTTCTATGTCTTAACTTTGAGCTTTCTTTTACATATGGAAAGATTCGTTTACATATCTAAATGTTCCATTACATATGGAGAGCTAAATGACAAACAAGCATGCGCTGACATTAATACAAAGTTTCGAAATATTGTGTCATTAAGTATTTAAATCAATGTTGCTTTTTTTCAACACTTGATAACAAGTTTTATTATATTTAAAAGAAGAAAAACACATCTGCAAACTTCTCGATTGCAAAGGCTGGTTTGGAGGTTCGAACCTGGTTTACTATTTCCCGAAGATACCCGAAGTTGGACTTTGAAAATTTTTGCCTCAAAACACCAATAAAGAATGCGCTCAACCTTTTTGAGACAAGGTGTACCTATTTACAAATTAAGACAAAAGTCTATTTTCATATAGAAAAACAAATCGATGTCCATCATCATGGTTTTACAACCATGGGTTTTCACAGTACTGTTTATACTACTTATTTGAACTAAAAAATTTCATCCAGCTCTTGTGCTGATGGGAAGGATTTTAAAATGCTGACTGCATTTCCTCTCTGTATTGCTAGGCTTATTCGTTGTAGTAAATAGTGTTTGCTTCTTGGGTCGCCTGACTTCTTATTTAAAGTTGATCCTTAAAAAAATTAAATGAAATCTTTGAGTTTTACGTCCCACAGTTATGCCGGTTAGGCTAAAGGAGACGGTGAAGATGAGAAATGAATGAAATAGTGAAATGAAGAAAGTGGGAGGAAACTGGAGAACCCCGAGAAAACACACGCACACGGTGTTTGTCCACCACAAAGTTCACTTGGTGGAGGCTGGGATCGAACCCGGAACCCCAAGCACCAGAGGTGAACGCTCTACCACTGAGCCACCGCGGCCCCATAAAGTTGACCCTAATTCATTCAAAAATTCACTGGCTTCTTTGCTAAAAACTCCCATCATTTGTGTAGCAAAGGCAACAAAAGGATGATCTTCTTTCAGTCTGGAGCACTTTGTATGTTTCCGTTTAGCAGTTGCTTCTGCTGCATCTCTTGCTTCCTCACAAGTTAGTGTTATGTATGAAGGAGCGAAAGTATCAACACATGTTACATCCCATACAAGACTCTGGCCCATTTTCCAAGGGATTACAGTTACTCCGTCCGATCCTTTACCATCATTTTGGAAACAATCCTTGTGGTTCTATGATGCTAGGAACATCGATGCTGACGAGTGCTCATTTGATTATTTGGTTTAATTCCGTGTGACGTGTGATTCTACCACCAGTTCTAATGCAGCTCAAAGCATATAAACCTTTCTCGTCCACTCGATCTTGGCACGTACATGTGAATGGGTGGCAAACATTTAGTCCCAAGCGTAATGCTACACACATATCGTCCCAAGCGTAATGCTTGAAGATATTATCGTCTAAAAAAATTCCGATCTTTTTGAAGGTATAGCTTGTAACCAGGCGCCAGACTCTTTTTTCTGAAGTGCTTTTAGGCGAGCAACGTCAAATATATTTTGCGAAACTACCTCCTTTCCAGCTATCTCGTTTAGTAGCATTTCATCTCATTTTCTTTGTGATTCCTTGGCCTCCGGAATGGCATTATTATAGATGCCTTTCCATAATTCCAATGCTTTCGACAGATGAGGGGTTTTCACTTCGTCAACTGAAATTTTCAAAATGTTGGAGACTAGTGACAATACCCCACAGCAAGAAGACAGAAATACAGGAAGGCTCAAATCGAATGCTCTTCGAATATTTAAACCACCGAACTGTATTGGTGAACTTGCCTGAGCCATTGACTTTCATTTAAAACTTGACTTATTATTAATTGTAAAGACGTTTTCAGGGATTTATCCAACTGAAGAATTTTTGGTGGGAGAAGCCATGTGGGAGTGGTACGCAAAAAGTAAGTTAATTTGGGGACACCTAGACAATTTTTAGAAGAAAGAAGGCTATATGTGATGGCAGTACTTTTAATCTATGTGTTATCATTTTTAAACTGTTCAAATGGTTTTCAAGATAAATTTCATAGCTATCTTCAAGTAGTGGTGTTCCTAATAACGATAGCTCGTGAGCTTGTATTGTCCGAATTCCAGGCAACAAATTCTGAAACTGGGTTTCTATAATTGGATCTGATTTACACGACGTGAAGAACAGTTCACATTTAGAAGGATTAACTTGCAGACCTATCTTCTTAGATTTTTGAGACCTGAGCCTTTATTGTACGTGAAGTTAAAATCAAAGGTTATGTCACAGATGGCAAATGACGACTTAACACCAAAAACAAACTCTTCGCCTCCTAAGTGTTAGTCTGTGTTTAATAATTACAGAAAATTAATAATGTTTATAATAGAATGTGAAAGAAACAATTTTAAAATTTTAAACTACGTCAACATCTTAAAATAATTAAAAGAACCTAATTAATCATCTACTTTGTACTCCCATTTGCTTAACTGGACGTACCCAGACCCTAAAGGAAAAGAGTTTTCTGCAGTGGGAAATTTTAATACTATAGAAACTGAGTATCCTTCCCTCTTAGAAATGTAATTTTCATTACTTTTACGCTGAAACTTACATTTTATTACTTTTAGTTAAAAGTTGAAATACCGAGTTTCACGCATCCAGCTTAAGCAAGTCCTTCTACACTTTATAAATATTTTCTGAATAAGTAATGGGGAATTCGAACATTAAAGAAAGTGCACGCTTTGCTTTTTCCCTTTTATGTGTTGAATTTTCAGTTTTTTTGGTTGTTTGTTTGTTTTACAGTCGAAAGTTTATGTGGCAAGTTTCATTTTAGCAGCTTCAGAGATTTACGAGATATATCTTAAAAAAATCTTACCCCACCCTTTTCACGATGCGTATTTCCTAAGATTATTTCTTATATCCGTAAGAAAATGATTTTTTAAAATTAAAATTTAACTACTCTACTTGTTGTAGTATGCCCAGAAAGTCACTTATCTTATCTCTTTTATATAAGAGTACAGAAGACAAACACAGTCAAACTCATTGAATTTCATGAACAGTTTCCGATTTCTTTTGACTTATTTGACTTCTTGACGTTTGACATTCGAACACTTCCCCGCAAGCTGTAGTTTTAAATTCCCGCAGTCAAGACCTAGGTTTCAAAAAGGTAACAAACTGAAAATATTACACATAGCCCAGTCAATGAAGGTAAAAATAAGCTAGATGTCGGAAGTAATTCCCGGAAAGCTGAATTTTTCCTGTTGATAGACTATGATGAGACATGTAATTTCCCAAAAGTCCCCGGTTCTCCCCCTTGTGCTTTCCCCCCAGCCCTCCTTAAAGGTGAATTTACCGTCTCTCAGAAAATTAGCCATAACTCCGAAACCAGTGGAGCAAATGCTTCGCAGTTCTTTTAATTTTCTTTGTCTTTGCCTTTCATTTTTCTTGAGAAATGTATAGTTTCGTGGCAATTGTGTCTTAAAAAGAAAACAACAGTTTTTTGGCGGGAAAAATTCCCTTTAATTTTTTTCTACGAGGTAAAGTAAAAAAAATGTTTCAAATGAAAGTTTCAGATCGAAGTCTAAGCTTTAAAACGAGGTATATTATGATAGTACTTATTTGACACATAACGAAAAAAAATAACAAAAATGTGCTCCACCGGGTCAGCGAGCCTCAGTGCTAGTGTAATCCGACGAAATAGTACATCTGCACTACAACAGATGGCTGTGCTACTGCCTGAAATTATTTTGTTTAATTATTGCGTCAGTTGTAATTTATTCAAATTCCGGTTTCAAATTCTTATTTCAAATATTTCCGGTAAAAAGAATGTACGCTTATCCGAGACAGTTCAGAAAATAATTGACAAGTGGTATAAGGATCAAGACACCGATCAAAACGCTGAAAGAATAAGAATTGTACAGGCAGCTGCCGATATTATAAAAGAGGATATTCAAAAAATGGCTTATGATTCAAATACATATCCCGATATTAAAGACCTCACTAATGAAGAAATCGTCGTATCATAGTCCCTTAAATTATTTATGGACAGAGTTACGAGTAAAAAAAATGTCAGAATCGGAAAAAGTGAAGAGGAAAGCAACTGTTATCAACCATGTCATAACCGCAAGCGTCCGGCAAAGATCTTTTATTTCTCCGATTCAAACAGGACTAGCTCTAACTCTTCATCGCCTTTTCGGCTCTAAATATCTTATCAAATTTGTTGTCATCACTAGGATTATGTGCCACTTATTACGAAACCACTCTGTATTTATCTTCTCTGATAAGTGCTCGAACTTCTAATATCAGCAATGAAGGGTTCATCCAGTTTGCTTTTGACAACGCAGATGTAAATGTAAGGACTTTGGAGGGTTTGAATACCTTCCATGCTATGGGTAGTGTTCAGTGTATAACTCCTGAGACATGTGTTGATACCAAAATAAGAGTTAAAAGAGTTCTATCAGGATCATTTAATCAAAACACTACTGGAATACGTATCATGGCTTATCCTAATAAAACAAAACCCTTATCTAGTATTTTTGTAGAAGATTACAGTGGGCTCAAAAATCTTAGTAAGAGCACAGAAGAATTATGTACAATTTTTTACCCGATAAACTTAATTTGGATGGGAGATATAAAGAAGCAACCTGGCTGGAATGGGCTAATGAACATTATTTGCAGCACCAAGCATTCTTCTGAATCTACATGTGTTATGGTAGTACCATATATAAATTTAGACCCAAATAATATGTCTACCATCTATTCTGCTTTATCTTTTGCTGCAGATCAATGTAGAAAAAGAAATCAATCTTGCAATGCTACTTTTGACCAACCATTATATCTGAAAGCAACAGAAATCGTAGAAAGGTCAGAACCTAATAGTGACTTATCAAAGGTTATTCTTAGGTTAGGTGGATTTCACTTTTTAATGTCTTATATGGGATCAGTGGGCCGCATAATGGAAGGAAGTGGCTTACAAAATCTATGGAAAATTGTTTATGGTTCGGCAACTGTTAATCACATGTTAAGTGGTCATGTATATTCTAGAGGAATAAGAGCTTATTGTTTAACTGCAGCGCCTCTCATTACGGTAATGAGAGAAGAATATTCAAAGATTGAAGAGGACTGCAAGAAATTAGAAGACATATGTCAGCAGCTTGTTGACAAGGAACTGGATTTCGAGCAAATTAACCTGGATGATGAAGTTACAGAAACTGTTTTAAACATTGAAACAAATTTTGAAGAGATAAAAAAATCTAGCAGGACAGCAAAGCTTTGGCTAAATCTAATTAAGTGCATAGATCTTATGTTGAAATTTATATTTGCAGAAAGAACTGGCAACTAGAACATGCACTTGAGTACAGTAGTAGACATGCTTCCATACTTCCATGTTGCAGGTCACTTGCCCTATGCTAAGTCCGTGCATTATGTGCTCGGCAAATGTTGAAACTCGAATCTAAACTATCAAAAGAAGAATACGAATTATTTACTAAAAAGGTTATTTTACCGTTCGCAGGAATGGAAAATATTGCTCAGGAACTTGGACAGACATGATAATAGAACAATGCCTAATGCGTCCAATGAAAGCGGTGGGAGGTCTGACGCACGGAAGAGGAATAACAGATAGTACTTTGTCCAAATGGATTCATGGAACACCATGAAAAAGGAAAAGAAAAGCAAAAGAAAGAGAAAAAGAAAAAACAAACAAAAGAAAGAAAGAAAGAATTCTGGTAACAAAAGAGGGGGAAACACTGTATCGTGCATGGAATAAGTCGTGAGTGGGGGGGCGCGGTGGCTCAGTGGTAGAGCGTTCACCTCTGGTGCTTGGGGTCCCGGGTTCGATCCCAGCCCCCGCCAAGTGAACCTTGTGGTGGACAAACACCGTGCTCGTGGGTTTTCTCGGGGTTCTCCCGTTTCCTCCCACTTTCTTCATTCCACCATTTCACTCATCTCTCATCATCACCGTCTCCTTTAGCCTAATCGGCATAACCGTGGGACGTAAAACTTAAAGATTTCATTTCATTTCATTTTTTCATTTCAAGTCGTGAGTGGGAACCCTTCACCCCTGGTGGGGGGATATTCATGAAGCTATCAGCTTATATCTAATTTAATAGGAATATATAATCCATTTCTTACTTTCGAACATACAAGGTACAACCAAAATGAGAAAACTTTTATATCGGACTTCCGAAGAAAAATAAAATAAAATAAAATAAATACATGACCGTGTTTATTATATATGGAATTCCCAGTCACGACGCCCTTTTCAGTTTTATTAAAAATAGAAGAAAAAGTAAAGAAGAGAAGAGAAAGATGGAATAAGAAGGAAAGGAAAAAGGGAAAGTAAGTAGATGAGGAAAGAGGGAAACTGTTACTCGATATTTTTGAGAAATGTGGTAATGGAAAGTGAATAATTGTCGAATTGGGATTATTTCCAGTAGCTATTGGGTGAGTATTTGGTATTACGGTGATCAAAGGTAGACACATGTTAACCCATACCCCCATACCTAGATCCATGTAACCCTAACTACCGAATTATCCCAATCTAGCTCTGAGATAGATGAGAAAGTTTAATATAACAGTTTATTATATATTTCCGAAAGGTCTTGACTAGTATTCAGTACTTGAAGCATAAACGATGAAGTTGATGGCATGTTATAATTGACCACAGAGAAGAGAAAAAAATCAAAGCAACACACATATTTGTCGATGATTTAGACTGTCAAAGCTCTCCCATGATGATCATTCGTTCCGGCTATTTCCGTCCTTTTTGCTTCCTTTATAGAGCCAACTTAAATTGAGTTAGTATTGACTTTTCAAGACTTTAATTGTCAACTACCATTAATTACAGTAAGTCACACATATATGTCAAGAGAATTGGTGCACTTGATACTAAACCTACATTTCACTCACACTCACATTCATACAGGACAATGTATACTTCAGGTTGCATTTAGTTGAATTAAACTAACGTAACTACATTTCTATAGACATTTATTACATTCCAAGAAAATTTAATTTGACAGCACAGGAGAAATTTCGATAAATGAAAAGAAAATAATAATAGCAATAATAATATGCTTTGTAGACATGCATAGAAATTTGTTACTTATCAACGATATCGAATAACACATTTATTTTTACAGATACATTAAGAGTTGGACTACGTTACAAACAAAAAAAATCGACAGAACGAAAGACGAAGATAAAAAATCAAAGGTCAACATTGAACATATTTAAGATTCAGTACGAACTAATACATATCAATGTGAAAGAGAAAAAAATATATAATTGGTTAATCATTTAAAAAAAAACTTTGGTAGCATTTTTATGGAGTCTCTATCCCAAGAGGGGAAATTTCGACAATTTTATGAGTCCTTTTCTCACGTCGATAATAACTCCTTTATCAACTCTCTTTATGCACTATGTTCGGCGTCCATGAGAGTAGTTAGTCGTTTTTCTTAACTACAGACCAAATAGTTGCTTCACTTTATATATATTTCTCATTTCGTCACTTGACGCACTTGGTATGAAAATTCAAAATTTATGAAGATTTAAAATATCGAATCCAGTCCCAAACATTCGTAACATATTTCCATTCTACTATACGATATCTCAATGGAGCTAGGTCTTTGGACCTATCCTAGGTCCTGTATTCACATTACTAAATTATTAACCACATCTCAGTTCAAATTAAGATCACTAAATTTTATTTCTGGTTTATATCGTGGAGTCAAGAGATTCGAGTCACTGAACTGACGAATGACAAATAGTTATGTTTCCGGTCGTAGGGGAAGGATGTGGGGCACACTGTTTCATAATTCACTGATTTCGTTGTGGTTTCATAAAGATAACTTTAGATAGGGATTAGGGTTATTTTTACGACCTGTTACTTGTTTTATTTACATGCAACATTTAACATAGTATTAAAAAAATTAATAGTTACGAACATAAATAACAAATCCGTAAGGTGTTATTTATTCAAGTTACGCGGTAATACTCTACAAACACAAATAGTTGGTCAGTATCGGGAGTCAAAAATCTATGGCAACCTAAAACAACCAGGGTAGATACCGAGCCCTTTACACACATATGCGCTCATATATATATATATATATATATATATATATATATATATATATATCCATATTACTCAATATAATAAATTTAATTCTAATATCAATCTTAGTATTTCGTCGACACTTAATTTTCTACGTAACCTTTTCATATTTAATAAGTATTCACATTTTCTTGGCTCAAAACAAACAAAAGCCTTAACAAAATTCTTTTCTTTTAATAAGGTTGAAACATTGAAATGTATATATAAACCCGATAATCGATAAAAATTCAATTTACTAAGATCCGCGTATAGAGAAAAGGTTGATATTATTTAATAAGTTGACACAAGAAGTGGAAATACAACAAATAGAACAGGCACGTAACTTTTCAAACTACGTAAGCATACATATATAAATGTATACACACAGAAAGAAAAAAATCAAGATTATTTGAAATTAGTGGGCCCAAACTACTAATACATACACACCATATAACCAATCCATAGAAAGAAACCAGAAGTCAGTAATCAATAGGTATAGTTTGTACGATCGATGAACAATAATCAAGTTTCTGGGAATCTGAAATCGTAGTGTACCCTCTCGTCAGTCCCTCCCATGGTGGGTTGATTATCGTGAAAAACGGTAGTAAGTTGTTCTGAAATACCGGGAAAAACCTCCAGGAATTGTATCCCTTGATGTCTCAGTTAGTACATACGATCGAAATAAGTGATATGAACATTGTATGTTTTCATGAGTTTTAGACCCGGGGGGGAAGGTTGAAATTTTAAAAAAAAACTTTAGAGAAGGAGTAGAAGAAAGAATAGGTAAAAAGAAAGGAGACAGAACACTACAACTACGAAAGATAAGTGGTCGAATTTATGTATACAACATCCTATAACCAAATATTCTCTTTTATGCCAAAAGGGTTTCGGCTTACCAAATAAATAGCCGAAAAACAAATATCTTCAACAACGAGACGAGTCTGTGCCCTCAATGGGATTTCCGGAAAGACAAAGGCTTTAGGGAAATCCCACCACTCACCGTATCCGGTCAACGCCATTGAAGACTCCGTCCATACCGGAAGGTTAGAGCAGAATCTTAATTTGGAATTTCAAAAAGAAAAAAAATCATCCGACCTCTCAGAAACTAAGAATGTCCAGAATAGTAATGAAACTAGAGTAAAAATAATAGCTAAGATATCCCTAACTAGCAATTAACCAAAATAAAAAAGTCGGTGATTTCAGTGACCAAACATTACAGATGGCTACCGTGCGCAGACATGCCAAAGTCTGGGACGTCGTTAATTTCCATCATCTAATTAAACTAAGATAAGAAAAGAAAATACTTAAGAGGACTAAGGGTCGACGTCCGGGTACGCAAACATTGTATGGTAAATAATGTAAGCAACGTAGGAAAAAATCTCGGAGAGTCAATGAATGTCAAAGGTACAAATGACCAAACCTGTACTTTCCGATGATCACAGGATATAGCAGTTAATTTTCTTAAATATCATTTCCGTAAACCTTCAAAGGTAATTCCTACATGAAGCTATCCTATCTGATGAAATTCTTAAGAACCGGAGCTGTTAATATAAGATATTTAAATGTGAAGAAACATATAATTCCCAACTACACATTACTATCCAATAGCAAACTCAATTGGATAAATGTATCAGTGTAGAAGTCAAAATGCGAGAGATTTTCAGTAAATATATTGAGATTCTCAATATATAATATACACTGGGCCTATTCACGTAAGTACAGGTGTCCTATCATCTCATTCATATTTTATATCATAATCGTGTTATTACTATATCATTACATTTATTCATTTCCCCGCGAAGTAATATTTTACAGACACCCTATTACATAAATTTACACGCAGGCCATACATATATTACATTATGCACCAATAAATCTATAATTATCACAATCCGTCACGCTACTACACGATAACATTCATCGAACCACGGACTCTTTGTGTCGAAGCATCCAATTATATTTATTTCGCAGTTTTGTAAAAAAAATCATACGTGCATTCACTGAAAGTTAAATTGTCAACGATGATTTTATTTCTGATTTGCTGATAAAACTAAAGCAACAATAACATCATGTAGGCTTACTTCTATTAAGAAAATAGCCATTCTCGATTTCAGTGGATATTTCGGTTTCTAATTAAGGTAGCAAGCTTTAATTTTCAAAACTACGAGATATCATGTTATTTCATTGAAACGTACACTCATATAAACCCAAAACCATGTCCACGGGATGTAATTTAAGAATAGGGGGCCAAAATCAAACAATCTAAATCGCTAACTCATGCAATGACGTGATGTCAACAAACAATTGACTACCGAAAACGAACACGATGGCGCTGTAGTAAGGAATACTCTACTGTGTACTAAAATATACCCTTAAACTTATTAATGAGAACTATAACATTTACTCTGGTTCGGCGGACTTTGAGTTAAACAAATGGTACTAAATTAACGCATGTTAGCTACACTGTCCTCGCAGTAAAAAATCACGCATTCACACAGAACTACTAACTACATACACCACTATAAATACTACACATAAATACTAACTAAACAAGCACCATTTATTATAGGCATATTAAAGGTAAGTACCTTCAAACACATTACTCCTTGTCGGTATCTAAAGTTGGCTCTATTGAACTTTAGGGGGACAAAATGAGAAGAGTAACCCTAGGTCCAATTGACCTGGCCAATTATTTAAAACATGTTTACTAGAGTTTGAAGCCCTGGAGGCACCTTAACAAGGTTTATTGAGAGACCTTTCCCCTGAGAGGGGAAAAGGCCCTAAAACAAACAATAACTAACCCATCCCCACACTAGAAATGGTTCAATTTGGAGAGAATAGGAGCCCTTTTAGTTACCTTAAGCTGCCATCATGATGATTAATGTTACAGCTATGAAACCTACTATGTACATGCAGTTATTAATTAATTAAAAAAATCACATCTACCAAATACACGAACGAAACACAGAATAGGCCGTATTTTCCCTAACCCCTAATTGAATTTGAAACGATCAAAAATCACTCTCCTTTCTGTCCATCCTATCTGGGCAGCAACATGGCGTCCTGTAAACCGGAATCTGATATTTTTCCTTGGTTTTACAGTTCTTTCAACAAAAGTATAGGTTTTCTGGCTCCTAAATGATCATACGGCGTTTACTACGGCATTTAATCTGATTTTTACATGATTTTCACTCGAAATTTAAGTCCTTACCAGCAAATATGGAGCAGTTGATGTCCCCGGCTGTGCTTGTAGAATCGTCTGTGATGAGAATGATAACATTGTGCCGAAAACGACAGGAATAGGAGGATTCCTCCAATCAGAGCGAAATCTTTCACCCTCGGAAATTACAAAGCAAATAGAAATTGGTGAAATCCAGATATAACCGGATCTGAAAGTGACTATGGACTAGTGAGAGGGGGTGAGGGGAGGTTTAGTTACCTGGCCAAATTCTACATTGGTCTGAAATTAAGAAAGTTTATATCCAATGGCGGAACAATATTTCGGTATGACGTCAGAATGGTAAACCTTGTAACTATTCAACTTGTATATGCGAAAATGAGATTTACAATTAATCTAAATATAAATAAATATGTTATTCCGTGAAAATATGATTCCTGATCAGACCTTTCGATTCATTACATTAATTTGAATTAAAGAGGATACATACATCGTGTAATTAAACTGAAATGGAATTTTTTAAAAAAAATTCACTAGGTACAGGGTGAGAAAAAAGTTGGCATTACTCTCAACTGTAATGGTACATTACAACCGTACTGTTTTAAGACACTAGATCATCATCATCATAGGTATTCTGCCTTTATTGGCAGGTCACTTGCCGCAGCTGAGAAGCTTCCATGCTCCACGGTCCTCCGCTAACTTCTTCGTCTTCGCGTATGATCTTTCTGTCTTTATATTGTCCATTAATTGTAGTCTCCTTCGCCCCCTCCCTCTGTTTCCCGCCACCATACCCTCTAGGGCGTTCCTCATGATACAATTTCTTCTTAGGCAATGTCCCAACCAGTTTCTCTTCCTCTTCCTAATAATATCTAAAAATATTCTTTTCACACTCACCATTTCTAACACTCTCTCATTCGTTTTCCGCTCGACCCAACTAATTCTTTCCATTCTTCTCCTAATTAACAAAATAGTAACAAAGTTTACTGCCCTAAAAGTTGTTCTGAACAAGAAGTTCACTATATACATTGTAACTAAGTTACAAGAGGTTTATATCCTATCAGAATGGCGCATCCACCAAGTCAACTTTTGGAATATTCCAAAAGTTAGCTTTCAACGTAGCTAACGGAAACGTATGTGCGTGAGTTCTCCGTAGCAGAGTGGATAAGGTCATGGTTCGATAACTACAAAGTTCGCGGTTCAAAACCCGTCTCGGAAGCTTCAGTTTTTTTAAATTCTTAATTCCTCAGTTCTCAAGATCTTTCTCTCCATTCGTAATCATCTTATGCTCTCAAAGTGTTCTCTACCTTATTTCGACAACTTCCTAATGTGATCCTCGCAGTTCGAAACCTTCCCCTCTTCTGTTTCACAAAATCACAATTTTCGTCGTAATACGAATACTGCTCCGATCATTTTTCCCCAGTTCTAAATCTGTGTATATAAATAATTCCTCTCTGACTCCATATTTCGATCTCTCTCTCTGTCTGTCTCTCTCAATGTCGCCCAGGAACTCATATGGCTTGAGATCAAACCTTCGACTCTTGAAACCAAATGTAAGCTCTCTAGCAATATGCTATCGTAGCTTTATAGGTGTGTCACTAAAAGCAGCGTCATTTTAGATTTTATTTGGAGGGAGGAGGGGAGGAGTCTTGTCCGACAAAAATTTTTCACTTTTTTTGTTAGTGTATTACTATATATTTGCTCAAACAATATGTATTTATGAAGCTCAAGTTAGAGGAAATTACACCCTCTTGTGCCCAAATGACGCTCTTGGAACATTTGCTTGCAATTACTGAAAAGAAATTAAATGAATAATTGAATAACATTCATTTCTGTCAGTAGATATTCTCGAGCTCTGTGTGTGCATTACAAACTTTAGGAAGCACAAAACTTACTGCCGTTATTGGCAATTTCCATAGATTTCTTAGGGAACATCTTACTAGCTTGCAATCTTTAAGGAAGGGAAAGAATGAAACTAAAGGTATTAATAAAGCTATGGGAAGATTGTATGACTTTTTTTTTTTTTTTTAAAAAATAGGCTCTTTAAAGATATTTCAGAACTAACGAATGAAAAGGGCTATTTTAGAGCTATAACATTGTAAACTTCATTCCTGTTTTTTTTTTTCGTCTGAATGGAAAGAGTGTACTACGTCACACACACTGCGTTAGACAAGGAGAGGTAGAGGAGGGAGGGAGTTGGATTGAAGACAAGAAATAACTAATCGATCGAGACATGTATTTCTGGATTGCATAAGAAAACGGGGCAAGTGTTTGTTATTAATTTCGACTTATAATTTTTGTAACAATTTCTAAATCGCGGACTGTACAAGCATAATATCATTGGAGGCGAAGTGTGCAACAGTAATACTGTAGAAAAATACATTTATTAGCATGCTGTGCTTAGTTATTACTTATATGAAACTGGAATGAATATATTGTAGGGTGCAGTAGACAGAGAAGTAGATGAAGATGAAATACCTTGCTCTGAACGCCTTATCACAGGTATTTATTAGTACTGACTTATGCAAGTTATCTTCTGTTTCTGGAACGTTTCAGGAACTGATGAAAACAGAGGAAGCCCATGTTAATAGGTAGTTACGGTGCAAATGATGGTTAGATGAATGATAAAAGCTAACGTGGCTCGTAGATGTGAAAGATTTCGGGATCCACTACAGCATCATCCAGTTGCAAATGATAAAGAGTCGTGAAGTGCTGTAAGGAAGTATCGACGTAAGTTGAGCGTGCGTCGTGATACCGATCGTATCGTAGGATATGAAGTAACATGGATGCTGCTGGCTAATTCGCTTGCAAACGTACAGAGTACGAAGCTGTTGGAGATGATGCAATAAAGGTGGAAAATCAATCAGCTCGTAAAGTAACTGTGTCGGATGCGGTAAGCGGATGCGATGTCCAGGCAGTGTGTCCATATGTTATTGTACTGCGCATAAAGGCTTTATATGTATTAAGGACTGTTAATGGTTTTAGCAACCAGGATGTACCGACTAATCGCTTGAGAAGGTTGAGCCGATTTTGTGCTTGGCGTGTGCTCTTAGTGAGGTGTGGAATCCAAGTAAGTTTGGAGTCAAATATGAGATCAAGATAAGTGAGAGTATTTGACGCTAGGACAGATGTATGATCTACTTGGAGGTTTATTCGACTTGGATTCCTGTATATTCGTGAACGACGTCTATGTGGCAGGAATACAATAGCCTGAGTTTTCGTAGAATTAATACTTAACCGCCATATATTACACCAGTGAACGAATGCGTCAATTGCCGTTTGCATGGCTTTACTGATGGATATCACTGTGCGGGCCGTCGTGAAAAAGGCGGTGTCGTCAGCAAACTGAAATATGTTTATGTTCTTTGGAACAAGGTCGGCAACATACAATAGGTATAGTAGAGGAGACGGTGGCGAGCCTTGAGGAACGCCAGATTGGAAGAAGATTGAATGAGAAAGTGTTCCGTTAATAGAGATATATGTTAGCCGCCCTAATAAGAAAGAATGTATGATTCTGATATATGAGGAAGGTAGAAAATAGTTATGAAGTTTGTATAGTAAACCAGGGTGCTAGACTTTGTCAAAAGCTTTTTCCAGATCAAAGGCTACCAGACAAGAGGGAAAACCTGTGTTGTATTAATTGTGAACAGCCGTAGATAGTCCTAAAACTGATCCAGCGTACTAAAATGAGGTCGTAAACCGGCCTGATGAATAGGAAGCAGGTTATGAGTTGCAAGATGAGCGTGCATGCGGCGGACTAGAATGCGTTCCAATATTTTGCGAAGGCAACTGGTGAGGTGAATAGGACGATAAGACTGTACGTCAGATGGAGGTGTTTTAGATTTGGGAAATAGAAGAACTTTTGAGTATTTCCAGTCGATTGAAAAAAATCCAGTGCGCAGGATGAAAGTATATATGGTGCTGAGAAAAAATAGAAAAGCAGTTAGTTGATGCTTGCCTGATGAGAACATAGGTAACAGAATCAAAGCCTGGGGCAGTGTTCCGTTTACGGAGCAATGTTTGGCGAATATCATCTGGTTGAATCGGAGTGGTAAGTTGATTATTGGGTAATAAAGAATGGTTAGCAGATGGGCGAAGAGAAGCAGAGGTTAGAACTGTACGTCGGTTTATTGAATTTTGTAGGCGCTGCGGTGTATGCCAACCTGGGAGAGGTGTAAAAATATCTTGAAAAAATGAAGCACACGTATTAGCTTTGTCCATATCAGTAATGACTGTCCGATTATCCTGGGCAATGGGGTATGATGTGCGGGATACTGTCCAGGTGAGTTGATGGAATTTGCGCCAATACTTTTTGGGGTGTGATTCACTTGCAAGTGTATTGCAAGTTTGAATCCAATGGCGTTTTTTATATGCAACAATATAATTGTGCGTAATTCTAAGATGTTGGCGATGAAGTCGAAGCGCTTCAAGATTAACCATAGCGAGATACTCACGATATGCTCTACGAGAAGCAGATATGAAAGATAAATAGTGCGGAGGCAATTTTGGTTTATTTAATTGTATTTCTGTTGTTGGAATGGAACGGTGTGCTGCATCTTGAATAGATTTAGTAAGCGCAGCTATTGTGTTATCAAGATAACCTTGTGTAGTAGACATGAGTAGGGTTTTAGTAGCATTATCCAGATCGGTGCGATATTGTTCCCAATTAGCTCGTTTGTAACAGAATACTTTCTGGGGATGTAGCTTAGGTTGAGAGTGAGGAGAGGAGTAAAGTGCAAGTTTGATAGGCACATGATCGCTACCAATGGAATCAAGCACATCGATATGTATACTCTGAGAGAGAGATGTTGATGTGATTACAACATCAGGAGTAGTATTGCTGACGGGGCGTGTAGGCTTCGGTAACACAGGGAACTCGGCAACTGTTTCAGTGTGAAGAAAGTCAAGAAAGTTCGTTTTGTTCCGCTGTGACCGGCTATGAATGTTTAGGTCCACCATGATAATGTAGTGCAAAAGGTAGAATCGATGTATCGAAAGAAGTCGTAGTTGAATGTTTTGCCTGGACGAAAATATATGGTGACGAAGGTGACAGTGCGGCCTCGAAAATAAATAGTCGTGACATTATGCTCAGGAAAGTGGAGTGTAAGCGGAAGTGGAACCGTGACTGCTCTATAAGGAAGACGTTGGCTAACACCTATACCTGTACCTCCTTAGACTCTTGGACCAGATGGAGCATCATGCCGGAGTAAGTGATATTTCGGAAAGTAACAGTTCAGATATGGTGCGAGGTACGTTTCGTTAAGTGCAATTTGTTCTTCTTGAAGAAGTTGTGTAAAGAGCACATGATGTGTTAAGACTGATCGAATGTTAAGAAAAAGTAAGTTATAAGCCATTATGATACTATTATACTAGCGTATGTAGAAGTGCCCATATTAAACCCAGACTTCGAGTCGTTGAATTTGAAAGTGAACTGTAGGTCCGGAATATGTAGCATGAAGTTGTAAGTTAAGTAGTAATTTGGTTGCATACATGATCTGATTCAGGATATGATTGCGATCAAAAGGATGGATATTTTGTAGAGAAATAGTGAGGAAGCATAATAGGTCTTCAACAGTTATTGGATGGCGCAGCGAATTTGTTGGCGGTGTTGCAGTGTCAATAGAGTGCATGGGTACAAGTTCTGGCTTAGCTGGATCGGGTTTAGGCTTAGCTTTACATTTGTAGCTATAGGTAGGGTGTCCCTCAAAGCATCAAACGCAATGTGGTGGTTCCTTAAGATTAGGGCAGCCTTTTGTAGGATGTTCAAGTGAACAGTAGCCACATTTGGTGGTGTTCGGACACTCAGATGTCGGATGGGAATTGTATTGTTGACATTTCTCGCATCTAACAGGCAGAGGTGCTGGTATGCGAGATGGTTCCACCTTGTAACGATGCCGGTATATATATATGCACCGTGGAGAAGAAGTTGGTCGATCAGTTGTTGTTGATCAGTAAGAACGCGGACTAAGAATGTTGGACCCTGGTTATTCTTGATACGGATACAACACTTGACAGGTAGTCCTTCTTAATGTAATTCGGAGTAAATTTCCTCATCAGTGAATTCAGGTTTCACGCCACGTATGGCGACTGAACATTGGAGGACGCCGTAGTGGAGGTGGTGATTTTTGTCCGCTTGAACTTAAAATTGATATTTTTGCTTTCAACCCCAAAATTTCGAAAGTAGCCTTGTTACGGACATGTGTGGCGAAGTTCGGATTTGTCGATTTTAGGATGATGCCCCGGCGAGTCTTGATGATTTCTGGTATTTCTGGACGAGGCACATACTTTACTAGTTGTTGAAAGACAGCGCGCATTGTGTCGTATTTTGGATCGTAATCAGTTAATAGGAAGTTATAAATTGTTTCTTGGTGTAATATTGATTGATTTCCAATGGAAGTGGATGCCCAATCCATATTGGCGCTGACATTAGCAGCAGCAGGATCTGCTGTTGGTGTAAGCCGTTGTTTCTTCGGATCTAATGTTTGTTCGCCGTCAGAAAGAGATCTGCTTTGAATCCTGTAGTTACACAGCTTGCATAAGTGGTAGGAACAGTGGTGGTAGTTTATACTAGCCGTGTAGTGCCGGTAACAATACGCGGTTGCGTTGTTTGGCGACCATGTGGGCCAATGTTCAATGGAATTTGCTTGAACAAGATTCGATGGTCCGGAAGCATATCCAGAGTCCGCCATAGGGATGAGAAATCCAAGGGCCAAAACCCAAACGAATATGAGAGAAAATGAAAAGATGATGTGTTTAATGAAATTAAAGCCCAGATGTAGATGAAGAAAATGAAAAACATGCTAGATGAAGTTCAAAAACAAGACACCCTCCGAAAGTGAGAACTTTCGTCAGACCCCTACGTGTTGTAATTGTGCTATGCTCGCAAGTACGTATGCTGTACTTAATCCTCGCTGCCGTCTCCTTTAGCCTAACCGGCATTACGTGGGACGTAAAACTAAAGGATTTCATTTCATTTCAGTTGGTCCTCGCTGGCACAGTAACTGGCACAAAACAGGTTAGGTTTCTTGGTAAGGTATGTAAGGGTGGCAATGCTCCTTGTATCCATACCAGAAATCTTATATATAAAAGAGAACGCACAAATCCTTTGTTCCCTCATCACGCTAATACGGCTGAACCAATTTCTTTCATTTTTGGGGGGTTATTAGGATTTGGACCCTAGATGGTTTTTATCATATCACTTTAATTTTCAATTACCAGTGTCTTGAGATAATTGACCATTCAAGTGTCCATAACGTACAAATCCTTTGTTAGTTCATCATAGGTAAAAATAAACGTATTTATATGCAACCCGCATGACCGTGTCACTCGGCGGGTTAACATAAATGACAGGCGATATAATGTTAACATTTACTGCAATCTACTATGGTTTTTATCATATCACTTGAAAGCGAAAAAGTAAAAATTATCTAATTAACAAGGTTTATTGCGTTCCGGGGTGACCCCAGCGAAGCGGGGTGAACGCTGCTAGTATATCATAAGTAACAGTGATAGTGTGAAAGTTCTTCGTACTTTTTGTTATAAGCAAAGCCTTGTGAAATATATATTTAAAAATATACAATGGAAGAAGAAATGTGTTATATTTCTCGTAATCCTTTATGAAAGAAATTTTATGAGTGAATTCTTGGACAGCATTTACAAGAGTAACAGTGCTTCCATCTCATGTGCTTATTTGTACTAGAAACATGGCTCATAACATTTTACTTATTTACAAGCAAGAAAATTCATAAACTTCCGTAAATAAACTTTCCTTCACACTTCTCTATTAGTTCATGTAGAGTCTGTTATCGCTGGTGTGGAAGATCCCTTCTATTTATCCTTGTAATCAATAACCAATATACATTGTATGTCTCCCAATCATCTTCCTCCACCGAGGTACATAACATGCTTTGCCAACTGTCACTCAAACTTGGGAGGATTTGAGTGAAAGTTGGTACGCACCGTGGTCGGTCGTTTTCGAGCTATCTGTGTGTCATGATTAACACTATAAGTCCTCTTTTTACCTTTTGGACTTGGTGCGAGGGATAGCTCACTGCTCCTGCAAGTTATCAGAAAGCACGTACCACAACCTACGTCCTCGCGGTATGAAGAATTGTCAAGTTCAAAGCTAAATGATTAAGTCAGTAACATATACATTTAAATGATCATATTTCAACTTCAAAATTATCTGAATTACATATTTCTGCTTTAGATAAGTAACCTAACATACACATCAGAACACAATAAGAAATACACTTGACATTTTACAAGAACTACTTATTCGGCCGTGAGAAGTTTTAAAATAAATTCTGTTGTTCTAACTACACTTTTTTCTTTTTCTTTAAAGATCGATTAAACCAAAATATGGAAATTCGACTCTCGAATCAAGTGGCTTATTCGCAAGATAATTTGTATAATGAATCTTACTTTTCTCTTTTTGTTAAACAAATTCGTAGTAGGCGTGCTGGCTATTTGAAATGATTTTAGATCTTAACACAATTGAAGAAACATAGCTCTCGCGAGAGATAATTCGCTGAATATTCCTGTCGCTGTCTCAGAACACAATTGGCACTTTACAATTGCATCCAGGTAAAATTCCATAGAATAATGTGTCCTGTCGGAAAGTATGACGAACTGGCCCTCTGACGATTTGGTATCCTTTCAACAAAAATTCTCTGCACTTTAAGACCACAGACGAGTGTCTTCTGCCCGGTGACCGAGAGAGACACTTTCCTCTTTGTACAATCACAAACGACTTATATTCAAGAACTACCAAAATAATGTTCGTCGTAACCTGTCGTTCGGTTAAAGCACTTGACTTAATTGTCCACCATTAGTTTGTCGGGCTGCTCTCTATACGACCTCTCCGCCGTGAAGGTTTCAGTCCGTCTTCCGACTTCTTTCGCCCGATTTTTCCTCCTGTGATGGGGGCTTCGCTGTTTTTCGCCAGACTAATTTGTGCTTCTTCTGGTCACCGTGGGTCACGTGACTAGCAACCACTCACTTAATATAACATTGTCCACTATTGGTTGATGACCAAAAATTGTCCAATCACAAATTAGTTTAAATGGCACTTAGACACTTGGGGTAACTTGCTAATTTTCGTTCTCATGAGAACTGAAGTAGAAAAAGTCTCTCAGCAACTTTTCGAACAAAGGGTTATTGTTCTACGCACACACACATATTGAAATAAAGTTAATTTTGTCGTCTTCAAGTCGGGGTTGAAGATAAAACTGAGTTCACTGTTGCCAACTAGCGTCCTTTTCACTAAAATTAGTGGGAAAACTTAATAAAATAAACGTTTTAATTTTCTTGCTTCGATGAGCGTCCTGCTGTCGATAGCAAGTCCATGTTCTTAATGACTGTCTTGCTATTCCTATCGACATATACACAATTGACAAGACTTTTCCTACTTGAAGTTACAAATGCAATTGTAAATTTCTCACGAAGTACAGTAATTAAAGTAGTTTTGTCTTAAGTTTTGTTTCCTGCACTACACGAAGAAGAAACACGTCTAAAATAATGACGAAGCAGCTTTACCAAAATGTGGCAACATGTTCTATAATGATGTTCCTAACATGAAATGAAATTTTTGAACTTTACGTCCCACGGATATGCCGGCTAGGCTAAAGGAGAAGGTGATGATGTGAAATGAATAAAATGGAACGAAGAAAGTGGGAGGAAACGGGAGAACCCCGAAGAAACTCACGCATACGGTGTTTGTGCGCCACAAAGTTTACTTGGCAAGAGCAAGGTTGGAACCCAGGACCTCATGCACTAGAGGTGAACGCCCTACCACTGAGCCACCGCGACCCCGATGTTCCTAACATGTCGTACGTATGTTTCTTATGTATTCAGAAAGCTACAACGGAAGTATACACTTGTAACATCCAGAATACTTAGGTAACGTAACCTAGCAATGACAAACTGTAAACATTATACAAGAGACTAGAAACATACTACTACTACTACTACTACTACTACTACTACTACTACTACTAATAATAATAATAATAATAATAATAATAATAATAATAATAGTAATAATAATAATAATAATAATAATAATAATAATAATAATAATAATAATAATAATAATAATAATAATAATATAATGTAATAATTTAAGTATCACTAGATATGGGAATGAAATATTCTTTATCAGGGACAGAAGATACAACCCTATCAGGTTGTCAGAAATTTATAATTTATAGCAGCACAGGCTACAAAGATAACACAAACATTACTTTTTAGGCGCAATATTAAAAGTTAAATTATTTCAGAGCAGCACATAGAACCGAAACTGCACAAGAACGAAACTACTTTATATCGAAATAGCGTAGGATCGAACCAGATTTCTGAGCTCGTTTCGGCCGTATACAGGCTGAGAAGCTTTCGATCCACCGACGTTTCGATTTTACACTGCATTCCCTACAATAGTTTTCTTTGTGTTTAGGCCGTCTTTGTTTATTTTTATTATCCGACAATCGTTTTCCTAGTTTTCTTTTAAAGTATCGTTTGTATAAACCGTACTATGTCGACCAAGTGGCTTCACCAGGACGAGGCAACATACTCTGTTATGATGTAACAAACATGTCGTACATGTGTTTCGTATGTATTCAGGAAAGTACAACGGAAGTATACTCTTGTAACATCCACTATTCGTAAGAAACACCCTTCAGTGACAAACTTTAACTAGTATAGAAAATACGAGAAATATCATAATAATATAATTTAAGTACTCTTTAGGAAGGATCTTAATAGCCTTAGTGGGTGGTATAGAAAATTGACCTATTAGCCTTCTCCTCCCACTACATGGTAGTGAAACAGATATTTTCTCCGAAATTCGGTGTTGCCAACAAAATTCGAACTTTACGACAGCTCTCGGCTAGAATAGGGGGTGAGTAAAAGCTGATCTCCGTCACATTAATAAGGATTAGAATGTCTCAAATGATTTGGCGAAGAAGAAAGTAGTCTGGAAACTTCAGGTGCTTGATGTTGATTTGTTATTTGACATTTTCAACCTGCTTTCAACAGAATAGTTATTCTTCTGTTGAGAATTAACGACCCATATATGCAGGAAAGTTAGTCAATGTTTGTTCATTTCCCTTTCTCTATATAGAAAGAAAGAAACAACTCATATGTGCAAGTCATTAATCATAGTGTAACGCGGAACAAAACTATGGCAACGTCGTTGGACACATATTAAGTTACAATGTCACTAGTAAGAGGATATGACTGTTTTGAGAGTTCCGATTACCACTCACTAAGGTTTTTAATGTCTTGCCTAAAGAGTATCCATAAATATGGAAACGAAATGTTTTTAACCAAGGACACAGGAAATTATATCTTACAGCCACTACAATCGATGAGCTTTCACTCACTACCAGCATTATAAATCTTCACAACTTTTTTTATATTCCCAAATTCAAGGTACGGGATATGAATATATTCCGAACAATATCGTTCCTATAAAGTGTAGATCGTACCCTGTTTCGAAGGTATGGCGTTTCAGTAATTTCGATAGTTTTTCCTTTTGGTTCTACACACGTAACCCGTGTATGACTCAGTACATACATGCGATACTGCCATGAGGAAAACCAATTAGAACACTTTGCAGTAGTGCCCAAGAGCGTTACGTCTTGAAGCATATACCGCACGTGGTTATTATTGTTCCCAGTATTTCTCAAATTTATTCTCAATAGCATGTACAGTACAGTCTGTTCAGTAAGCTTTGTAAGCAATAGTATCAAATATAAGTTTATTGTATTATGTGTTTCGCATCTTAAACGGTTTTCACAGCCAACTTTGAACTCCTTACGAATTTCATCCCCTACCATCGACGACCCAAATACACGACGAGATTTGCAGTATTCTTGTTCCTTCTCTACGACCTAATTCTTGCTTGCTTTCTGTTTAATTACTGCGTGGTATTTTAACTCTATAACTGGTAACGTTTTTTTTTTTTCATTTTTTAATTAGAATTAGTGCGACTACCAGTGTAGAGTAAAAGCTGCTGGTCTGATTTGAAAAATTCCAACACTTTGATTTGAAAACCTGTCGTTTCCAACAACTTCGCTCTCTTTACATTTTTTCGTATCTCCACTCATAACAAAGCTAGCCTATGGCAAGAGACTTTTGTTACACCCTATGTATATATTACAGGATAAAACGATTTCATGAAATAAACTGAAGAAACCAAATACGACATCTTTGTGAAAACAATATTGTATAATTCCAGGAACTTTCATCGTAAATAAAAACCTCTCTTCCTTCTCTTTGACTTAGCAGAATATTGCTCTGCTTGTCTCTCCCTCTCTCTCATTTTTTCTTGGGATAACCGGCTTGGTAGCTTCTCTGTGTTGTTTATCTTACGATCTAGCTTCCAGATAAAAGGCTCCGTGGAACTGTGGGAAGAAACTGGATGCTAACGCTCCACTAGTTAATTTTGTTCGTGTGAGCACCCCGAGCACTGTTTTGACAAGCGAAATATACACAAAATTTAATACACCCGTACTGTTCGTTATTGTTGCCTGCAGTAAAAAGCGATTGTTATTACAGGATTATGTGATGTTTCGTCCAAACGTGGTGGAATCTTTTGAATCCTTGAGGCATCTCAGTAATTCTACAAATAACGAATATTTGCTTGCTACTCTCTCCGTAAGATATTTTCATTATTTTTTACGGGGCAAATGCTGTACATGAAATCAAACAAAAGTGTACTTCTTAAGCACTTTATACCGTTTACAATAGTGATAAACTTTTGCAACATTAATAAGATGAGGGACTGCTTTATTATGGTTTCTAATTCTAAATAAATCAAGATTACCAAATATGACTGAAAAGACTGTACAATGTGAAAGCTTTTCATTATAATTATCTTTGATAAATTTCTGTAGTATCATGTTAATAACGTCTATGTAATTCTTTATACTATTGTTTATTTCTCCCTAGTATTCATATTATAACTTAGTTTGTTTTATAGTTATATCATAAGGAACTCGGAGGTTCTTTGGGGTAGAAGCAAACACTACATTGTAGTAAACCAATCTAGTCATATTGTTATACTCTATACCTCTAGAGTTTTCATACTAGCCCTATTTTATCCTCTTCGATTATGTCTATTCAGGAAGTATCTAACCAAATACTTTTCAACAAGACCTTTATTTCGATGAGAGCTTCTTCTAGGAGGAAAAATTTCCATACAATAGTAATCATTATGTATTAGTTGTTGTAGATCTGCCAACGCATATTTGTGTTGTTCCACGTTACGTAACTTTCTCCTCTCGATTGGTTGCTGGTTCTTTTGGCTATAAGCATTTTTTCGTCATTCTGTTTTCGAACTATTGTTAGTTTGTGTTCCTTCTGCCGTGTTAACAATCACTGTTCATATTCATAGAAAATTACAAGTAATACTATGTTCTTGTAATATTTCAATTTTATGTTATTGGACATTAGTCACGATAATGAGCTTTCAACCAGTAGTAACATGCCTTTTCACCATCAGCGTACCTGTAATTTTCTTTCTAGCACAATTCTTATCTCTTAAAATTGCATCTAAGTATCTAAATCTCATTTTCTCTATTTTACTTCTCTACTCTCATCGGCATTCGTCATCTTGATTAACGTGGTTTCTATTTGGTACAATTAATTTCGTCTTTTATACGTTTGCTTGAACGCCGATTTCTTTTAGAAACTGTTAACAGAATGTCCTTATTTCATAACTATTTTTAACATAAAAAACATTAGACAATAGATTCTACCATTTAGGTAAGTGCACTACATTTGTTGGATACGAGTACCATAAATTGCGTTAACTTCGACCCAAAATAACAAAACATTTTCCATGCCACACTTCTATTTAATGTCAAATTCAGTTGACTCAAGCATTGTGAGCAAAACTAACACTATATATATACACTGTTACGTATATATGTAACACTGAATATATATAACAATGAATATAAGAATATATAAGTGAAAGACGAAAGATATTATTCTATCTTTATATTGGTGTTATTATTATTATTGTTCTAACACAAATAGAAAGAATAAGATATTTCCTCGAATTTTGGAAGTTTCGAGTACTTTTGTACTTAATTATCAAACCTGCTGTTATTTTTACATAAATGCGTATTAGTAGACACAATATAAAAGTTGCAGGACAAGTTTCTTCAAACCACATCTTTTAATGAATTTTTATTTAAAAAAAATAAGTAAACATTTTACGAAATATACTGAGGCCACGGTTCTATTATTAAATTAGATTGTTTAAATGATAAATGATTATGAGATGTTTTGATTATTTTTTAATAAAATTTTTAATTGTCATTTTCAACACATGATTATATATTGCATACACGATTCCAAAAGTGCATTACCACATGCAATTCTCCCTTTCCTGCAATGGTAGGCAATCCGAAAACACAGTCGTTGGGGGTGGTTAAGAATTAGAAACGCGTTGGACCAAACCTCAGCTTTGTTACAAATATATCACTGTAGCAACTGTAAATAAGAGAATAAAATAAATTATTAAGAACGACGTATTTTTTATCGTGAGGTCAATGGATTGCATAGAAAGTTACGAAATTATCTTACTTAAGCAGTTCAAACAAGACGAATGGGAAGAAACAGATATCAGAGGAAAGAAGTTTTTCTCCCTTATCCAAAAAAAAAAAAAAAAAAAACGTAAAAATAAGAAAAGTGTTGCATAATGCAAAGGCTTAATGTAAAAGCCTAACAGCACAAAAATAACCATCCACTCTAAACGGAAAGAGAGACACAGAATAAGGGACACTAGTGGCGTAGAAAATTTGCGACCCTTCCATGCACGATAAACAGATGGGAACCCAATTGTTATAATAATAATAATAATAATAATAATAATAATAATAATAATAATAATAATTATTATTATTATTATTATTATTATTATTATTATTATTATTATTATTATTATTATTATTATTATTATAAACTCGTTTCCTTTTCAAAATTTCTGACTAAACCTAAGAGAGTGTCAGCACAAAGCGGTCATGTGTGCACTTTTTGTCAACGAGCGGTCCCAATGGCGAAAAGGGATGGAAATCTCCGAGAGAAAGGAGCAAAAAAATTCTTAAAATAAATTGTAGGTCAAAGTTCGAAGCACTTGTTTTGACAGGTGCTTTTTTGTTTCCTTTCTTCTGGAACAGAAAAATTCTAGCAGCTAAGAAGTTACAGTATATAATATTACAAATTTGCAGTGGATTTATTTACACAGCAATTTGTGGTCATAAAGAAATTGTCATTAGAAGATATTATTTAAAACACAGTTATGACCAGAACAAAATGAATTATATTAATAAATCGTATAGTTATTAATATAATTCATTTTGTTCTGGTCAAAACTGTTTTAAATGTTATTATGATTATCCAGAGCCACGGAGTTTGTTTGTTAAGATATTATTGTAAAAATTAATTTTTATTTCTTCATCCATTACAAGTCTTAGGGACTCCCTATATCGTGCCGGACATAAGTTCTTGACCAGGTAATGGTGACAGCTTATTAACCAAATGCAGAGTATGAGAATTAAATCTGTTATATTTGTAGTTTGGTGTGGAGAAGAAACTAAATTGTGAAGCAAAGATTTAAGAATAACTGAAGTTATTAATATAAACTATGCCAAAGATTAATGACCTATAGCATCATAAAATAAATACGAAAGGCATTTTGAAAGGCAGAAAAATAACGAATAACTTTTAAAGAGGAGTCAAACAAACCAAACTTAAACGGTGTAAAGACGAATTGTTTAGCACGTAGTGTCCTGAGTTAGTGGGCAAGGTGCCTTGTCAGTAATCTCGAGGTTCTTCGATCGGATCCACTCAGGAAGTATTTTCCTTTATGATTTTGGTGGTGATTGAATGGCGATGACACACATTTTTTTCTTCAGATATTTGATTGCTCGGATGTTTCAATACTGGAACTACAAATCATCAGGAATAATAATAATAATAAATATAATAATAATAATAATGACAATAATAATAATAATAATAATTATTATTATTATTATTATTATTATTATTATCTCGTAGAAGATTAAAAGTTAGAAGTTTATTATTGCTCAGGTCATACTATTATAAGCAGAAAAGTGATTTTTGGCAAGAATATGTCGGTTTTGGTTAATGTTGCCAGCGAGAAGAGGAATTTCTCATATCGTTTCTAAAACAAAACAAGCAAAATCGAGACGAGAATCACATTTTACAGTCGTAAAGGGACAAAGCTAACTCAAATTATCGTATCGCTTTAGAGATGAGAATCGAGACGGGACGAAAACTATCGTAAACATTTCTCATCTTATCTCGATTCTCGAAATAGTGTATGTCCATTCTTTCAGTAACAATTAGTAGGGGATTCTAGGAAAGTCGTAGACAATAGAACAGCAGGTGATCTATTTCAGATGTTACTTAACGACTTTTATGTCTGTGGGGAGAGGCGTGGTCGAACAGGTCATTAGGAGGGGAAAGATTTATTACCGTGACCGTTAGCTCGTCAGATTGGTTCCTGGAGAAGGTTGACTGTTAGAAGGGATGGAGTAGTTTCTAGAAAAAGTTGAATGACCTTTATCATGTGATTTCTTTATAGGGATTTTCATAATATTATTAATTTATTTCATTCCTTCGTATGCTAAAGCATACTCTGTTGAACAGCTATGCTATGATCAAATTAAATTAATTGGTTCGTTTTATTAAAGAAAACTCGAGATCCCAAATCGTATTCATAGCATACTCCATAGAAGAGCTATGATGTGATCAATTAATTTATTTTATTTAATTACATAATAGTATTTTATTCATTTGGTCGCATGCTATTGCATACTCTGTAGTGCAGCTATGCTGTGATCATATTGAGAATGGTGGAGGGAATAAACTTTATTCATACGGGACTTTTTAATTCGACGGATCGTATTTTTCATTCTCTCGTAATTATTGCTCGAACACTGTGTGAGCTTGGTAAAAGCTCATGTACGGAGTACATATACAGAGCGCGGTTCTAGCAGGTCTTTCGTTGGTGAACTCAAGACATGAACTAAACTTTTCGCGCTCTTTTTGGAAACTTATTGGGCGAGAGTGGAAGATGGCGATGTCGGGAAATGACCTTACAGGTGCGTGGTAAAACATGAAGACCAATACAAAAGAAAAGAGACACCGTGTCGAGTACACATCACAGAGTGCCGACAGAGTAATAAAAACAAGTTTGGTGCCTCGGTAGGGGAACACAAGACATTGTCGACGGTGAATACAAAGAGGATTAACGTCGCGGTAGATAAACATCACAGAGTGCCGTCAGAGTACTAAAAACAAGTTTAATGGCATGGTAGATGAAAATAAGACAATGTCAGCGGAGAATACAAAAGAAGTTTACCACCACGAATGGTGGAACATGACGCGACACTGAAGGTGAATACAAAAGAACTGTTGATCCTGTTGAAACATGAAGCGGTACTGAATACGTATACAAAAGAAGATTGGTAGTATGAGCTGTGTTGACCCTTTTAGTTTACGTAAATGACAAGTGATTGATTAGTACAGGATATGAATAACAGTATTGAAGGAATACCGTTGTAAGATGTGAATGATTGTGCCACAATGTAAATAACATTAATTATGCTGTTTCAAGATCAAATGAATGATATATGAGAACATGAATGAAATGTAAGTACGTTTTCTCCGCCCCCTTATACCTGTGAAAATTGTATAGAGAATTGGGGAAGTACTTGTGAAAATATTTTAAATGATGTCGGGGGAGTGTTTTAAAGTACCACGTGATATGACGTCGTAGGTAAAGTTTTCCTTATATATGGGGTATGATGAGAAGCAGTTTAGTGCAGCGAGAAATCAAGCTTTGCAACGAAGTAGACTGGGATTTTTGTTTGATTATGTTGAATCTCCCAAGAAAAGATTAAATCCAATAGAGAATCTCCGGACTTGCTTATTGATGAGGAAACTTGCTATTTTCCACCGGTTTCCCCAGATATTATAGAGGAAGAAATTATTGATTTGAGAGAAGACCCAATACTAATTCCAACTTCACCTGTTGGATCAAGAGCACCTTCACCAGTACCAACAGCAGGAACATCGGAACAAAAGTTTCAAGTTCCATCGATAAAGTGGACACATGGTGAAGAAGAAGAAAGACCAACATCTTCTGATTTATTTAATGGGGAAGGGGGGAAGAAATTTGCAAATTATTCAATGAGATAGATAAACGTAAACCCGACATACCATCACCAAGGGTTTCACCGTTGGATTTTTCAACTTCACCCCAAAGGGCTCCAGAGGATTTGCGTGTGCGAACGAAACAGTGCCAATGTAGTAGTGACTTCGTGAGTGAAATTTGTGTTAAAAACAGTATTTTAAAGTGGGAACCGAAGACAGTTTTACTTTGTGAGGGGTATACCCTAAATTATTTCAATCAGTTTGGCCATAGGTGTCTCTTTGTGAACATATTAACACTTGAAGCAGAAGCGTGGAAAATTATGACCATCAGAAATGTGAGAGATAAGGTGTATGCTAATTATGTGAAATCACATTTTAATAGCAAAAGAAATGAATATTTGTTTGAGGAAAAATTTAACAACTTATTAAAAAATCCAGAATATATTGAAGTATTAGTGGACATTTTACTAGAAAAGGACAGAAACCTCAGTGATTTCTTTTTCTATATATATGTATATATTATTTTCTATAGTTATGTGACAGTTATATGTATCATTATGTTTGTATGGTTGTATATATCTTTATATTCAAATAAGTATATACAAATATAATTTCTTGATTTTTATTTAATAAAAACTTTCCTAATAAAAGGCATCATTGGTATTTTACAAGGCGAAACTTATTTGCGTATTTTGTCGTTTTCTTTTGAAAACTCGTTTAAAAATTAATATTTGACGAGTGTTTTTACTTTTCTTGAATTTTTTATTATTACTTTGAGGTATTTAAAACTTTGATGGGTATTTTCACATTGAATTATTTACAAGTTCACAGTTTTAGTATTTTCGAAACATAGTTCCTCAGAGTTTGTGTAACCAACATACCATTGAATAAGAAGAGTTCGTGTAACGAATGAACCGTATAAATAAGAACGAGTTTGTGCAATAATTATTTGATGGATCACACTCTATAAGTATTGTGTTAAGAAAAGTAAGCAGAGTTTCTGCAAGATTTTTTAATCGCAAGAATTCACTATCGCAGATTGCTGAGAGCTTCTACAGGAAACTTTTTTCATACGATCACACAATTTAATATTTGCGGAACTTTTTACAAGGAGTATGCGCTGGCATACGAACTACTACATAGGCTGAGCTTCCTATGGAAGCGAACTAAAAATAATTATGAGATAATAAAAGACGGGAAATGATAAAAATAAGAAAGGAATTTATTTAAGTTCGCAGTGTGAGTGTTCTTAGCGGCTTACGTAGTAATTATTTAACAATGCACAACTATTTTGCTTTAAGAGTATTACTGTAAGTAATACGAAATAATAAAATAAGAAAAAAATATTTTTAGATTCACAACCGAAGATTGCTCATTGAGTAAGTGTTTACCAGAAAATAAAATATTCAAAATAAAGAAATTTAACACCGATTTTGCAATGGCAAAGGAGAATATAAAATGAAAGAAAGTGATCTAATGGTTAATTTTATAAACTTTGTAATATTATAGTTTGATTTTATATACTTACCTTACAAAATTAAAAAGATTTCACATGCATGCAATATAAAAACTGAAACTTTTTTCATATAAAATGCACAAACTGTTTTTACATACATGCACCGTAACATGCAAAAAAATTTTCGCATGCACGCAATATAAATGCTGAAAGTTTTTTCATATAAAATGCAGAAACTGTTTTACATACGCAAATCATAGCATTCAGAAAGTTTTACAATATAAAATGCAGAAAAGTGTTTCAAAAATCAAAATGTAGAAACGTAAACTAAAAATGCGACTTCATGAAATGAAAATTTAATTTTCAAAATTAAAAAATACAAGTTTGAAAACAAAAATGCAGAAACGTAATCTAAAAATGTAACTTGATAAAAAGAAAATGTAATTTCCAAAATTAAAATACAAGTTTAAAAACAAAATGCAGAAACGTAAACTAAAAATCTAAGAAGGAAAGTGAAAACGTAATTTTCAAAATTAAAAAATACAAATTTAAAAACAAAATACAGAAACGTAAACTAAAAAATGCGACTTGATAAAATGAAAAATGTAATTTTCAAAATTAAAAATACAAGTTTAGAAGCAAAGTGCAGAAAGGTAAAGTAAAAATATAAGAAGGAAAATGAAAATGTAATTTTCAAAATTAAAAAAATAGGTTGCTAAAATGAAAATGAATTATTCAAAATTAAAAAAGCAACTTGCCAAAATGAAAATGCAATTTTCAAAAACAAAATGCAGAAACAAATTTTACGTACGCGAATTATAAAAATGCGAAAAGTTTTTCACATGCATGCATTATAAAATGCAGAAACTGTTTTTACATACCCGAATCATAACATGCATATTTTTAGGTTATCAAAACCTGAAAAGTTTTTCACATGCATGCATTATAAAGTGTACAAACTGATTTACGTACGCGAATCATAACATACAAAAAGTTTTTCTCATATGCACATGTTAAAGTATCTAGTTGCAAGAAATATTTTTCATAGAATATTTTAAATACGATAATGTAAAACGTATTTACACATAAGAAAATTTTAAAACGTACATGTAAGGAAATAATCATAAAAACAAATACAAAGTGATAAAATGATTTACACATTTCTATAAGATATATATATATTTTACATTTGTGATTTTAAAATGTTAACATTCCTTGAAATATTTTTAATACAATCAATATTTATATTAATATATGTGAAATTACATGTTGGCCAATTTATTGCTTAAAGTCTTTTATCACTTGTTTTTGTTAATTTATACACTTTGTTTTTATTATTTTGTAATTGATTAACAGAAGAGTTTTTGCTTATTACTAATTTACAAGTTTAAAATTGCGTACTATATTGTAAACCTTTTTGTAAGAATAACTCTGTAATTAACTGAATATTAACTTTGTTTAACAATATGTTATACAATGCATATGTAGATGTCCAATCATTAATTTTAATACCACATTACACTGTTGCAAATTCTTCATATAAGTCAACAAATGTTTACACATTAACCATAGCACGCCATGCATTATAGCATAACATATCATAGTCTAAAGTAACACACTCATTTTCATCTAAATTAGTGCGATTTTCAAAATCAACCGTAACACAAAAGTTTACGCTTTGGTTTCCATCGTGCAATACAAAGTAACACACACTTTTCATCTATAGAAAAAGAAGAACACTGATATTCGCAATTGTCGTACACATTTAGGGAAAGACACTGATACTCACAGTATGGATAGTTGATACACATTTTTATTTTGTTCATGATATGCTTGTCTTAAATCAGAAATACGATAATCATTAAATTTAATCTCCTGACATGTATAGCTAAATTTGTTTATAAGATGTGGAGTAATGTTTGCATCTATATATTTCATATGAAGTTTTAGATATTGTTTTAATATTTCTTCACGTGTTGATTTCTTAATTAGGAAATTCCATACAATAGTATTTAATTCTTCATCACTTTTACTTACACATTTATGACCCCTTTCTTTCTCACTACGTATTGTACAACTTTCACAAAGTAATGGTTCAGAAAGTTTATATTTTTCTAGTAACTGTTTTACACAAACTTCACTTACTTCATTAGGATCTTTTATTATTTTTAGTTCGAAGACTTAGTTAAAACAGGTTTGAACAAACATGAGTCGGTAAATGACCCTGAATCTTCCAGTTTCTATTTTGTATTACCAATAGGCTACACTCTTTCATGATTATGTTCACTTTAATATTACTTTTCAAAGTTCAATGAAATATTTTTGCACAAGAATATTCACATTTTCACTTTCACAGGTTTTCAACCTGTTCACTGTATTCACCTAATTATTTTTCAATCTATATGTGCTCACAGGACGAATTCGCATTAGAAATTGAACCACTAATATTATATTTTAATTTGTTTTCGTTTTAATAAAGACTATCCCACATATAGTATAATATAAAACATTTAAAAATTAAAGGGGAGGTTTCAATATTGTCTGTCTACTAGATTCTTCTATACTTTAGTCTTTGCACTTGCCATTTTCCCACATTGATTATCCTAAGCTGTACCTATTCATCATTATCTTACTTTTGACCATACTTAGGTCTCTCTCTAACACCAAATTTCCTACTTTGTCCACAGTCATCTTATCCTAATAGGCATTTTTCTACTTTCAGCATCTAACATTTAAGCCTTAGCGATTTTCTCCCTTTTCTGCGTGCTTTTGGCATTGCCTGCAATTCAATATATTCACACGCTATTTTCCGCGTAAAATTCAGTAGTTGTCACCAGGAGGTGATAGTTGTTCTACTATTGCAGAAAAGTATATAACAGATAAGTAGAACAAAAAACACCTGAAAATAATACTGCTCAAAAGCAATAGGCAAGATCAAATGGTAATAATAACTTGTTTAAGGAGCCGCCAAGTGAACTTTGTGGTGGACAAACACAGTGTGCGTGGGTTTTTCTCAGGGTTTTCCCTTTTCCCCCTCACAGTTTTGTTCATTTCACCATTTCCTTTACCCTAACCGACATAAACGCGGGACGTAAAACTCAAAGATTTCATTTATTTCATTGTTTAAGGAGAACGAGAATGTTTGTTGGCATTGCCTTGTGTAGTTGGGATGTTGCACTTACTGTCCAAACCAGCTATTTTGACTTTGCTACAAACTCATATAAATTCTCATGTTCACTTGTTAAATCTGCGAATGCTAATATTGATTACAGCACAGTACACTTTTTTTTATCAATAGACAGGTACTGAGACCTTCATAGCTAAGATGTCCTTAAATGCTGATAAGCTGAAACAAACAAAGAATAAAATATAATTCCTAATAATATTTATAGTAAACGGCCCAAATTATAAAGTTTCCAACATCACCCTCTACCCCCTATCCTTCTCACGTTCGAATATTTGTTTCATGAAATTGGAATTTATTTTTTACTTATAAAGTGTAGTATATCTCCTATTTATCTGTTTTCTCAAACATATATGTTGTACCTTCAAAGAACAAGTACTTATTCAAATAGCTTTATATGTAAAAAGATACACATCTCGGATGTGATGGTTTCTGATTCGATCCAAAACACTCAAGTCTTCCTTCATTTTATTTATCCACTTGTCTTAAGAGTAGTTCTTCATATCTGTTAGAAACAAAGATTTCAGTTCAAGCATACTTTCTGACTTCAAGTTCTTGAGACCATTCATCTTGTTGGTATTTAATATCTTTAGCTATATATAATGTACAATGTATATCAGGTCTAACTTTTGAAGTACTTACTTATCACTCATTTAGTGTTCAAAACAATTTTAACATGGAGTATGCTACGCATATTCACCTTAAAAGTAATACGGAAAATTACAGTGAGAACTATCAAATTGTTGACAAATCTATCACCAGGTTAGCCATAACTCCGTATTGCTTTTCAGGAATTCAATTGAATCTGAAGACCAACATGTTGGAAAGAAATAAATTATGTGAACTATCAAATTGTTGTAGAGAAAGATAGGAACATATTTTCCAAAAAACATGGAGTTTATAAAATTCAAACGTTTTGTAGACTGCAATGGCTCAGTGGTAAAGTGTATAGTTCATGTGCATTTTATTTTGTTTTGATTGTCATTCATTGCCAGCGTTACCCATTTCTCTTAGCTTACAGAACATAGGCAGTAGAACGTTAAACTGAATGATCAAATTTAACTTAAATGATAAGGCAGTCAGGATAATTCCAAACACTATAGCTAAACGATTAGCAAACGTGCTTTTAGCATGACAAACTTAGCTTAGTTCCTGGCAAAGGGTTAGATTTCACGTCTCATATAACCTCACTACTAAAAGTAATAATGATAGTTTCTTTCTTTGTTCTTTAATGTCAAGCTTGCCTATGAGACGAGACGAGATGAAACATCAGTTGTTATGGTTAAGTAGTTAGCCCACAAGTCTTTGGCATCTAATTTTTATTCGTACAAACATTTTCTAATATTACTTCCCAATATTCGCAGTCATTGAGGGTTGATTCACAAGTGGGAGCTCATATCCGGGTGGAAGCTTTAAAAGAACTTCAAAGTCTATCAGTTTACTGTCTAAGGCCTACAAAAATAGCCTTGATAATGAACAGGATGCTAAACTCCAAACAAATCCATAAATATCAATGACTATCTTACGTGAAGTTTCCCTTAATCATACCACGCAGATGTGATGTCAAATAGAGATTTACTGTGTCAAATAAAATACGATCGTTTTCACCTTACGTGCAAGTGGTCACAAGTTCAAAATACCAAGGGAGGTTTTCACCAATTAAATGTTTGAATGAGACTTACCATACAACTTATAGCACACTTTTCTGTCCTCCTTTTCGACGAATACATATATCAAACTAATTGTTTAATCAGACTATACCTTAGATGATTGGGATCCCGGGTTCAATCCTTTACAAAATAACATTATGGTTGACAATATCGTGTCCGTAACATTTTCTTGGGCATTTTCCCGCTTGTCCCTCACAGTTTCTTCATTTCACCATTTCCTTTAGCCTAACAGACATAATTGTGGAATGTCAGATTTCATTTCATTTTAATACACAATCAAGGGAAATTATTTCAATACATAGCTAAGGGAGATCGCTAATTATATATTTAACTAGTAAATAATCCGTTTTCAAATTTTAATATAAGGCAGCAGTGGCTCAGTGGTAGTCTTTCCCGTTGCTGGGAGGTCCATCAGTTAGACTTTGTAGTGGACAACATTGTGTCCGTGGACTTTCTTGGTTTCCTTCAACTTATATATATATATATATATATATATATATATATATATATATATATATATATATATATATATATATATATATATATATATATATATATATATATATATTTTCAAAGGCTTTCTTTTTTATAAAGCGAATCAACATAAAACCATTCATTTCTTATAATCACTGTCTCCTTTAGCCTAACCAAGTTTAAACTTTGATTAGTTTACTACAAGACAAAGAGAAATATTACTGCTAAAAAAATAGTTAATCATTTACCAAATACGACTTCAATTCTCTCTTTTCTCAATTGTTTTGAAATCTTTGTACAATGTAGTTTAGTGTACAGTTTGTTTTCTACTGATAAATCGTGTAAGTACCAATTAAAATTGTTTGATGGCTATGTAGTTAGTGCGACCGTCTTGGCTAAGTGGATAGTACACCAGCCTTTGGCACTTAAATTTATTTGTTCGAAAACATTTGTTTTAAATATCACTTTCCAATGTTCACACTCATCGAGGATTCGATTCCCGGTGGTAGGTCATGTGGCAGGGATTATTTCTTAAGAGGAATATTATTCTAAGAATTTAGAAGAAAATAGACCCTTGTAGCTGAAAGAAGGGGGACAATACTCTCAAAATTCAACCAATCATCAAAAATAGAACTTGCAAAAATTTCAAGTTTATATAAAAGAAGAAACCTTATATGTTTTGCACAGAATGAATTTTCATTACACAATAGTTATTGAGACTATTATCAAAATACCTCAGCACTGGTAAGAAAATTAGGAAGGTTTTAAAAGTTCAGAAGAAAGAAAACACATATTTTCCAGCACCCATCCACCAATACACAATTTATTTACTGTACAAATATTTACAGATATTCACAACCCTAAAATACTTAACCCCCTCCAATTCCTCTTCGTTCCCCACTTCCATCTCTTCGTTTCTTCTTCTTCTTGTTTTTTCTTCCCGCACTTTATACTCCCTCCGCTCCAAATCCCGCTTCACTCACAAAATCTCATTCACCCGTAGTTCTTCTTTAACTATTTCTCTCCATATGATGCTTGCTAGATCCAAATTTACACATAAGTCACATACGTGTCATCTGTCTTTTTTACTATTTTTAGAGCACTTATAAGAAAAATCCGGAATTAATTTAAATTCTTTATTATCACAATTATCATAATAAAAGTCAGTAGCACTGTAGTCTTCAAATTCAATAAAAAATCTTCTTTTTCACCTCTCTTCATTTTCAGGTCTTGTTCATTCACTGGTATTAAGAAAACTTGTTGTCCCCCATCTCTTCTGCAAAATAAAAAAATTAAAGTGTTATTAGTACAAAATATTTTCACCAAAATAGTACAAATTATAATTGTTTTTTAATGTGCACAATTTATACCAATAAAAGTTATGTTATTCTAACCATGTACGAGAATCAATTTCTTTTAGCGTACAAATCCTAAAAATATCTTTAGTTTGCAAGAGCTATGTAGAATTATGGACAAGACTTCATGCATTTTCGGATTCCCGATTAATCTGCATAAGCAAACTCTCTGTGCTGTGTGTGATCCAAAGCTAATTTCCAAAAAATGTTCATATAATTCGATTTACCCGTTACAAACACTATTTTTTTTCTGAAAATCAACAAGAAATACTGCTGCTAAACGTGACGTTAAACTTAAGATCAACTCCAGTGGTCCCGCACAACGTACTTGCTAACGCTCTCTCGGCTTCAGTGCAAACGGTTATTGGATCCATTCCCGGTAGGGGAACTAGTGCTCCCCCACAGCGTAGTCGTAACGCTTTCGCGTTCAGTGTGGGTGGTACCGGTTCGATTCCCGCTGGGGAAGTATTGCCCCGCGTAGCGTAACCGCTAAGGCTCTTGCTTTCAGTGCAAACGGTCCCGGGTCCGATTCCCGACAGGAGTTGCGATGCGAACGGTTGCGGGTTGAATTCCCGACAGGAGCTGCCGTGCAAACGAACCCGCAAGGTGCTGCGGTGCGAACGGTCCCGGGGCTGGATTACCGGAGGGGAATTCGTTCGAAAAAAGTATAATTTTTTTTAGAATATCCTGAATGATATTTTTCTCATTCACACCAAGCCGGTACCTAACTTCCCTCTTTCCCCGAATAGTCGGTTCGCCGAGGGTCATCGCCCCTCATAACGTCAGAGATTAAAAATGTCTAGAGCCCAAAAATAAAAAAAATCAAGTCAATCTTTCAGCGAAGTATAAAATGATAAATCTAATTAGCTCACGAAAACTCTTGCAGTTGTAAAAAAATATTCCGTATTTCAATCTTGGTGAAAACTTATATGATTCCCCCAACAACAAACAAAATTTTGATGCTATAAAATAGAATTCATGCAAAATTATTTATTTAAAAAGTGGTAAAGCGTTCACTTCATATGTTTGGGGGGTCTGTAGTTCAATCCAGGGTCATGCCAACTGAACAAACACTGTATCTATGGTTTCCCTATACTTTTATACTCTATTTCTTCCAAGAAAAAAATTTCAGGACCACTACACTAGCAATAGTAATTTAATACCACTTCAATAGAACTACCAGTGACACCTAGCGGAAGAATTCTAAATTAGAGATTAGTTGTACGTTGAAAGTCCGGCACTGCAGACGCGTGTGTAATACTGTTCCATATATATATATATATATATTAAAGTGAGTATATTATATTTGTATTATATGTTTTCAATAAAACCATGGCACATATTCACTATTTCAATCTTAATGTCATACACTAGTTAATACTAGCAAGAGCAAACATGTCTTCCATACGCTAATTTTTTCTCTCACTCATAAGATTCAAACATTTTTTTTCAATACTCAAACACATATGCCTGTATGCTTTGCCGGTCTTAATACTCTGTTAAGGTATTGGGGATCAACACAAATATAAGTAAACTTAAAAAATAAGTTAAACTATTGGGTTAAATAAGGGGACATAAACCTCAGTCTTTCAGTAACGCAATGAGTATTTACTTAGGTTCCCGTACCCACTTCATTTACGGGGATATCTCCCTCTACGAGTATTGCTGCAGACGTTGATTTTGAAATCCTAATACTAAAAAACGGTGTAAATGCTCTTTGGTGAAACAAAATTCTAGGGGTTACTATCTAACGCCCATAGGTGTAAACCCTCCATCTCTTACTGTGAATGAAAAAGTATTCGCTTTGGAAAACCGGGTATAAAACAAATAGCGTTCAGTAATGGAAAAGTCTAGGGGGATGTACTCTTAAACACAAGGGGTAAAGTCCCTCTCCCACAACACTGCATGGCTGCTCTTTTTGCACACCTAACAAGATATTCTAGAACTAAACCTAACAAGATTTGAGTGGTCTTATGCAAAGTTAACTTAAAGTCTTATTAACACTTTATATGGGTTGACTAAAGAATGGTTATCAAAATTGTATTAATGAATATCAAAATTGTAAAGCAAAGGCTTATGTTTTACCCACGGTTTAGCGTGCAACATAATATTTCGTATTTCATTTTACAAACGACGCTTGCGATCATTTACTTTTCTGTATCTGCAATATTTTTCTCACTCGATACATTGGGGTTAATCATACTCAAATCATCTATTTAGTTGTATTCAAAGCAGTAAACCTTTGTTAGTATAGAGTTAGTATGTAACAAGTATGTGACTAACCCACGATTAACATATTCTCTCTCAACACTGCCCCACATGTTTAAAATACGCAAGTTCATATTTCTTACATTTTTAAAGGCTTTATTTCCAATACATATCCAAAGACAAACAACATCTAACTTAAATTTCTCTCACTAAATTACAACCGATATTGCAGGAGTTATGGAAAAACATTAGGGTGTTCATTACATTTCGCAAGATTTGTATCTATTGCTATATGCTATTCTAACGCAAATTCGAAGCTGAAGTTTAACGCACAGTTCTATGATCAAAAAAATAAACGAACGTAGTTCTTTCTTTCGAGTCTAACTGTGGGAAAGTCCTACACATCGAGAGGAAAAGACTACACATTTACGCAAACGCAAACGCAACGCAAAATTTGCAATAATCAAATCTATCTCGGGAAACTGCCCCACTGCAACTGAGAACTCTATATCTACATTTCAACTGTTCTGTAGTAAATCACAAATTAAAAATTGCTCATTAAAAATTTTTAAAAAAGTAAAATGAGTGGACACTACTTAATTCTGTTTAATCTCGCTTTCAGTTATAAAGATTCAGACAAATTCCACACTTGATTTCTGCCGTAAACTATAAACTCCGTCATTGGTGGTTCTTAAGTCACATCACCAACCATTTAAAAAAATACTGACCAATCTAACCTACATTTCGTTTCTGCAGTAAACTATAAACTCCATCTGTGGCGACTCTTAAGGGACGTCACCAACCATTTTTTCAAAAAAAAAGAAAAAAAGACTAACACTAGTTAGATATTTTCCGTGAATATAAGACGTTACCTTGTTTTTAAAAAAGTATCATATAAAGTTTTAGATTTTCACATATTCCTAGTTTAATAACAATAATAGTTTCATCCTTCAATCTTTTTTGGTTAAGTTGTCCACAAACGCCGCAAACATGTACTGTTCAAACAGTATAAAGTTTGAATTGCCTATGAAATGAAACGAGACTAAAACATTGTCTTCAAACATCGGTTTGCTGCTTAAATTGCGCACGAGGCGAGACGAGACTAAGACATAGTGTTCAAACAATATAGTGTTGGATTGCATATGTGAGAAGAGACTAAGACATAGTCTTCAAACATTAATTTGATTAACCGTAAAACAATTCATGAACAAATAAATAAATATTCACAACATTCAAGGGGGCCCCGCGGGTCTGGTATTGCCATCAACTAAGTTTTTTCAAAAAGCAAATATCTTTATCGTTTGTGGGGTCCCCGATCGTTCAGGGAGTGGTTATCCCCGGTTTGGGAAACACGGAGGCTTAGTAATACTCTAAATCGTAAGGACTTGCACTATAAAATGAACTTCTCGCGACACCTTCTCTAGCCATAATTATAAGAATAACAATTCAAATACTTAATAAAATCAACGAATAACTCAAACTGTCACTCCACAAATAATAGCCCACCTCCCAGGGAACCAGTCCTATACTATTTCTTACTATAAATAAAAAACAAACCCCAATAAGACAAAACTGAACAACTCACCATAATTTAAAATTAAAACCTAAAGGTATCAAAAACAACATAAATATTAAATATTTTAGCATCGTAACACAACTAAAGAATTCAAATAGTCACCTCCATGAGTTCGCACAATAGACACCAAAATTGATAGGCCCAGGCTACCTTCACAAACACTAAAAGTTAGAAACAATAAACAAAAATAATTTTCAACATACAGGCTACCTAAAGAATAAGATAGAAGTAAAAAACTTATCAGCACAATAAATTCAAGTCTTAATAAAACCATCAGTAAATGCTTACGCTGAATAACAAAACAAGCTATTCCTAAAATAACTAGAAAACAAGAAAATAAAATAAATAATATTTTCATAAGCTTTTATAGTTTAATTAAAACGTTGGTCTTGTAAACCATTAATGAATAAAATTCTAAAAGCATCAAGAGAAAGTGCAAACTTATCTTTAGTCCCCAAAAATAATATTTTAATAAACTACCTCTTGAAATTAAAATAACCTGAATATTACTTATAATTTTAGTAGTTTTAAGATTCATTCTAATTCAAATATCTCACCCTCTATCAATAGGACTGATGCTTATTGTTAACACTTTTACTACCTGCTTAATTATTTCAACTACAAGAGAATCTCCTTGATTTTCTTACATTCTATTGCTAGTTTTTCTAGGAGGTATGTTAGTTTTATTTATTTATGTTACAAGACTAGCATCAAATGAAATATTTACTTTAACACCTAGCCTTTTCCTACTAATTTCCTTAGCTCCACTCCTCTTAATCCTTATAATAATTATTGACCCTCTTATACTCCCAAATATAATTTCACTGCCAGACCCACATCACTATACAACTAATTACCAAGAAATTCCTGGTATAAAATTTTATATAACATCAATCTTAATAAATACTATTATATTAGCAACATATCTATTTATTACGCTAATTGCAGTAGTAAGGATCACTTCACTATACCAAGGTCCTCTTCGGCCCTCTAAGTCATATGTCAACACCAATTCGCTTACATCACCCTCTTTTTAAACTTGCTAACAACGCTTTAGTAGATCTTCCAGCTCCTATTAACATTTCATATTGATGAAACTTTGGCTCTCTTCTCGGCTTATGTTTAATTATTCTAATTGCTACAGGCCTATTTCTAGCAATACATTATGTATCAAGTATTAAATTAGCTTTCAATAGAGTAATTCACATCTGTCGAGATGTAAACTTTGGGTGGCTTTTACGTACCTTGCATGCTAATGGAGCATCTTTTTTCTTCATTTGTCTTTACTTACACGTCGGCCGAGGAATATACTATAGCTCTTATCTCTACCTTCATACTTGAAGAGTAGGAGTTGCTATTCTACTACTAGTGATAGCAACTGCTTTTGTCGGTTACGTCCTACCTTGAGGTCAAATATCTTTTTGAGGAGCAACAGTTATTACGAATCTATTATCAGCTATCCCCTATCTAGGAACAATATTAGTACAATGAATTTGAGGGGGATTTGCCGTAGATAACGCTACTTTAAATCGATTCTTTGCCTTCCATTTTCTCTTACCTTTCATTGTAGCTGCCATGTCCATAGTACACCTCCTATTTCTCCACCATACAGGATCTAACAACCCTCTTGGCCTTAACAGAAACCAAGATAAAATTCCCTTCCACCCCTATTTTTCAACTAAGGACACTATTGGATTTCTGACAATAATAACAGCCTTAATACTACTTACCCTTTGAAATCCTTACACACTAGGAGATCCTGAAAATTTCACTCCGGCGAATCCATTAGTCACACCAGTACGTATTCAACCAGAATGATACTTCCTATTTGCTTACGCCATTCTTCGTTCCATTCCTAATAAACTTGGGGGGGTTATTGCCTTAGTAATATCAATCCTCATTTTAATGATTATGCCATTTTTTCATACTAGAAAAATACGAGGTCTACAATTTTATCCTATTAACCAAATTATATTCTGAATTATAGTTAGCACTGTAATCCTTTTAACTTGAATTGGAGCTCGACCAGTCGAAGACCCTTACATTCTAACAGGCCAAATTCTCACGGTTATCTACTTCGCTTACTTCCTATTTGTCCCATATCTCTCCTCCTTATGAGATTTCCTACTAAATAAAACTTAGTTCTTTGGCTGAGAATAAGCATATGTTTTGAAAACATACAACAGAGCAAAGCTCTAAGAACTTATTCTCAATTTAATACACTTAAATTAAAAGAGAAATAAAAAGAAGCTTTATGCCCCCTAAAAATAAAAGATAATTAAGAGACAAAGGCAAAAAACACTTTCAAGCAAGATATATTAATTTATCATACCGAAATCGTGGTAGCGTTCCTCGTACCCAAATAAAACCAAAAGAAATAAATACTACCTTACAAAAAAATAAAACAGAAAAAATATCATATCCTAAAAACAAAACTCTAAATAAGGCTCTCATAAACAAAATACTAGCATATTCAGCCATAAAAATAAGAGCAAATCCTCCTGCTCTATACTCAATATTAAACCCAGAAACAAGTTCTGATTCACCTTCTGCAAAATCAAAAGGAGTACGATTAGTTTCAGCTAAACAAGAAGCAAATCAAACTAATGCCAAAGGAAACGTGATTCATAAAAACCATAACTCTTCCTGATAATAACCAAAATTCAACAATCTATATCTCTCAGCTAAAAATACAAAAGACAACAAAATTAAAGCCAAACTAACCTCATAAGAAATAGTTTGTGCTACTGCTCGAAGACCTCCTAACAAAGAATATGGAGAATTAGAAGATCAACCAGCAATTATTACAGTATACACGCCCATGCTTGTACAACATAAAAAGAATAACAAACCCAAAGAAAAAGTTAGTATAACACTTAAATAAGGAATTCTTAATCATACTAACAAGGATAAAAACAAACTAAAAACAGGAGCTAGATAATAAGGATAATAATTAGATATAGTAGGGAAAACTTGCTCCTTAGTAAATAGCTTAATTGCGTCTGCAAAAGGCTGAGGTAAACCACAGATACCCACCTAATTAGGTCCCCGACGAATTTGAATATATCCTAAAACCTTCCGTTCTAATAAAGTTGGAAATGCAACCCCAATTAAAACACAAATAATCAAAATCAAATAAGAAACCACACCTATAATATAGTCATAATACATTATTACCTGGACTCAATTCATCCATTATTAGATCCTAAATCTAATGCACTTATCTGCCAAAGTAATGCTCATTTACTTTTATTTTCTAAAAATAAATATTACTAGTACTTGGTCCTTTCGTACTAAAGTACTATTGTCAATAAAGGATAGAAACCGATCTGGCTCACGCCGATCTGAACTTAGATCATGTAAGATTTCAAAGGTCGAACAGACCTATACACTAAGCTTCTGCACCTAGATAAAATCTTAATCCAACATCGAGGTCGCAATCTCTCTTGTCGATATGAACTCTCAAAAAAAATTACGCTGTTATCCCTGAGGTAACTTAGTCTAACAATCATTAATAAGGCTCATAAAAATACCTAAAAGTAATTATATAAAAAAGAATTTATTTTATCTTCTCGTCGCCCCAACGCAACAATTAAATAGCAAATTTATTCATTACCAACTACAAAAATTACTACCTAAATATAAAGATCTACAGGGTCTTATCGTTCTTTTAAATTATTTAAGCCTTTTCACTCAAAAGTAAAATTCAATATTACAAATAAAGACAGTATTCCACTCGTCCAACCTTTCATACAAGCCCACAATTAAAGGACTAATGATTATGCTACCTTCGCACGGTCAAGATACCGCGGCCGTTTAAAACCTCACTGGGCAGGTTAGACCTTTTATTTTAACAAAAGGACATGTTTTTGATAAACAGGCGGAGGAAATCTTTGCCGAATTCCTTTAATCATCCTCTCCAATATACTAATAACACCATTATAAATCACCTTAACTAATTTAAAGCAAAAGTACAGTAATAAATTAAATGTAACAAAATATGATAAACAACTCAAATAAGTTATAACAAAATTACAAATGATGGCTACTTCTAAGCCCACATCTTTCATTTAATATAAAACCACATTATAAATAATACAAGTAAAGAGCAAATCCCCCTTACTATTACTCACGGCAAAACTACAAAAAACAAATCTACAACAAGTCTAGCCGCGGCTGAATTAAATTCAATTCCTGCACAACCAGATATAATGGAAACCGAAAGGCATTTCACCACTAAAATAAAATTTACAAATAGTATGCTACCTATATTACCGTAATATTTTAGCTCTTTCCATTTCGGGAAATAATTATATAATAATATTATTTAGTGTTCCCTGATACAAAAGGTACAACATTTCATGTCTTCTTCCCTTCAAACAAAATTTCACTTATTCAAACATTCCCTTACGGTACTAATTAACTATAATATCAACAAATTAACTCTATACCCTATACAATAACATCAATTAAAGTTGATTCACTTAATCTCAATATAAAAATCATATACATATAAGTACATCCTTCAATCAAAATAATCTGAATTGCACAGAAACCTCCTCGATGTAAACGAATAGGTCAACTAACAAGCTCTATTTTGTTATTAATTCAATCTAGGCACACCTTCCGGTACACCCACTATGTTACGACTTATCTCACCTAAACAAATGAGAGCGACGGGCGATGTGTACATATCCTAGAGCCCTACTCATAATAGCAATATAACTAATATTACATTCAAATCCACCTTCATTTAAATGATTTCATAATAAAATTCGTATAAACATTCTATTGTAATCCATCTCCTCTTACTAATAAGCTGCACCTTGACCTGAAGTCTTCCTCAATAAATAAAGATAATGAAGGTTTCTAACCTCTCCTTAATACCTTCAACTACGGCGATATACAAACTGCCAACAATAGTAAGTAAAATATATCGTGGGTTGTCGATTACGGGACAAATTCTTCTGAACAGTCTAAAATACCGTCAAATCCTTTGAGTTTCAAGAATATAACTACTATTACCCAGGTATTACATTTTACATTAAAAATAATAGGGTATCTAATCCTAGTTTAACAAATAATTTCATAGCTTCAAACATAGGATTCATTATTTTAAATAATAATTTCACCTAAAAATAAAAAGACAAAATCCTATAACTTAAATTTATAACTACACCTTAACCGTCAATACTCTTCCCTTCGGCCCCCTCGTCTCACCGCGGCAGCTGGCACGAATTTCGCCAGGTCTTACTAAACCTTAACTGCTTCAAACACTAATTAATAAACAAAACCAAGTACTGCGACCAATTATACTTCATCACTTATTTTTAAGATAAATAATACTTATTTCTTATTCGGATGATTACATGTACAACTAGATAAACAAGAGAAGAAAAGCCAGGATAATACTTTATTATTAACTTATAACGCTAAAATAAATAATTATTAGTTATGTATTTAATCCAATTGATAAAAATTAGTATTAATTAAAACCTATTCCCCCCTTGTCTAGGATACAATTTGGTTTTTTCCCCCCTCAAACAAAATTGTATCCTATACAAGTATATTTATTTTCTCCTTACACATATGCTGTAAAAACTAGCATATTCTGGATACGATAGTCTTATTAATATACCTTTAGCCGGTATCTCAGGCTAATTAAGAGGATTTAATAGATTTTCAAGTTTTAATTATTATTAATATATATTAATTCTAAATTTAATTACTATAACACAATACTCATCTATTTAAATTCTCGTCTAGTTCTATAAATAATTATTAAATAATAAGATGCCTGATTAAAGGATTATCGTGATAGGATAAATCAAGTATTTCAATATACTCTTATTACACCTAAAAGAATTAAACTTTCACCTTTGATATCAAAAATCAACGTGCATCGTACACTAAAGCGTAGAAAGATAAGCTAAGATAAGCTAGTGGGCTCATACCCCGCATATGAAGATTACTCTTCTTTTTCTAATGCTCACTAACCCTAAAACTCTTTTATTCTCTACAACACTTGTGTTAGGAACGCTTATTTCCTTAACTTCCTCATCATGATTTGGTACTTGAATTGGTCTCGAAATTAATCTCCTATCATTCATCCCCCTAATTTCAAAGACCAACAATCAACGTCACACCGAATCTGCTTTAAAATACTTTTTAGTACAAGCTATTGCAAGATCCTTACTTTTAATAGCAATTATTCTACTTTACATAGGACTGCAAACTACATATTATTTAATCACTATTTCCTTACTTTTTAAAATAGGAGCAGCTCCTCTTCACTTCTGAATGCCCGAAGTAATAGAGGCTATACTCTGAATAGACTGCATTATTTTAATGACATGACAAAAATTGGCACCCCTCGGCCTATTATCCTACAGCTTAAATCCTACAAATCTAATCTATCTAACCTTAATTTTATCTTTAGTAGTAGGCTCAATCGGAGGCTTAAATCAAACATCACTACGCAAAATCATAGCATTTTCATCTATTAATCACACTGGCTGAATACTCATAGCCCTTCTGCTAAGTGACATAGCATGATCTCTCTACTTCTTATTTTACGCCTTACTTTCAATAATAGCAGTCGCCCTTTTTGCAATAAACAAAATATTCCATATTAATCAAACTTTCTCTAATAAAATTATCGTAACAACAAAATTAGCTATCTTTACTAGTCTTTTATCTTTAGGGGGTCTTCCACCATTTTTAGGATTCTTACCTAAGTGAATCATTATTATAAAAACTGCTGAACAAATATCATTTATTATTCTCACCCTGATAGTAATAACAGCACTAATTACTCTTTTCTATTATATACGAATTGCTTATGCTGCTTTCATCATTAATCACTATAATCAAACATGAACATCTTTAATGAAAAAAGTCTAGAAACATCAATTAGATCGATATTCATTATTATTTCATTAAGAGGCATAATTATTTTACCTTTAACTGTCAACATCCTTTAAACAAAGACTTTAAGTTAAAAAAAACTAATGGCCTTCAAAGCTATAAATAAAAGGCAACCTTTTAGGTCTTAGTATATATTACCTACTACTCCGGAATTGCAGTCCGACATCATAAATATTGACTATAAAACCTAATAGGAGATTTATTAACCATAAATAGATTTACAATCTATCACCTAATACTTCGGCCACCCTATTTAATTTTACTTGCAACGATGATTATTTTCTACAAATCATAAAGATATTGGTACAATATACTTGATCTTTGGGGCTTGAGCAGGAATAGTAGGAACATCATTAAGTCTTCTCATTCGAGCAGAACTTGGCCGACCAGGTAGCTTAATTGGTGATGACCAAATGTATAATGTAATTGTTACTACTCATGCTTTCATTATGATTTTCTTCATAGTTATGCCAATTATAATTGGAGGCTTTGGTAATTGATTAGTGCCTTTAATACTAGGAGCACCTGATATGGCATTCCCTCGCCTAAACAACATAAGATTCTGATTATTACCGCCTTCATTAACTCTACTATTAACAGGAAGAATTGTAGAGAGTGGTGCAGGAACTGGATGAACTGTGTATCCCCCTCTCTCCAGAGCCATTGCTCACGCCGGAGCCTCTGTTGACCTTTCTATTTTCTCCCTCCATTTAGCCGGTGTATCCTCAATTCTCGGGGCCGTAAATTTTATTACAACCGTAATTAACATACGAACTCCTGGAATAACTTTAGAACGAATGCCATTATTCGTTTGATCTGTAGTAATTACTGCCGTACTACTTCTTTTGTCTCTTCCCGTATTAGCAGGAGCTATTACAATACTCCTAACTGACCGAAATCTTAATACTTCCTTCTTTGATCCTTCAGGAGGGGGAGATCCAATTTTATACCAACATCTATTTTGATTCTTTGGTCATCCTGAAGTTTACATTTTAATTCTTCCGGGATTTGGCATAATTTCACATATTGTAACCCAAGAAAGTGGTAAAAAGGAAACCTTTGGCGTTTTAGGAATAATTTATGCAATACTGGCAATTGGATTCCTAGGATTTATTGTTTGGGCTCATCATATATTCACTGTTGGTATAGACGTTGATACTCGTGCCTATTTTACTGCCGCCACAATAATCATTGCTGTTCCTACAGGAATTAAGGTATTCAGATGAATTGCCACACTTCATGGAGCACAAATAACTTACTCACCTTCAATCTTATGAACTTTAGGTTTTATTTTCCTATTTACTGTTGGGGGTCTCACGGGAGTTGTATTAGCAAATTCATCCTTAGACATTGTTCTCCATGACACTTATTATGTAGTAGCACATTTTCACTACGTACTATCTATGGGTGCTGTATTTGCTATCATAGCAGGACTTATTCATTGATTCCCTCTATTTAGAGGAACAACAATAAATCCTACATGACTAAAAATTCAATTCCTAGTAATATTTATAGGAGTAAACATCACATTCTTCCCTCAACATTTCTTAGGTTTAAGTGGGATGCCTCGCCGGTATTCAGATTATCCAGATGCCTACACTACATGAAATACAGTATCAAGTATTGGCTCATTCCTTTCCTTCATCGCCGTGCTAGTACTTGTAATTATTATATGAGAAGCCTTTGCGAGTAGTCTTTTCGGATCAACAAACAACATCTTTAGAATGATTCCAGAACTTACCGCCAGCAGAACATAGTTATGCAGAACTTCCCTTACTAACAAACTTCTAAGGTGGCAGATAAGTGCATTGGGCCTAAGCCCCAAACATAAGAATAACCATCTTCTTTAGAAATGGCCATTTGAAATCAACTAGGACTTCAAGATGCAGCGTCCCCTGTAATAGAACAAATAGTATTTTTTCATGATCATACAATACTCATTGTAACTATAATTACAGTTCTCGTAGGCTATTTACTAGCCTCTCTTCTACCAAACACATATATTAACCGTAACTTATTAGAGGGCCAAACCCTAGAAACTATTTGAACGATTTTGCCGGCTATTACACTAATCTTTATCGCCCTCCCATCCTTACGACTCTTATACTTACTAGACGAAATTCACCAGCCAGCAATTACCCTTAAAACAATTGGACATCAATGATACTGAAGTTATGAATATTCTGACTTCTCCTTAACAGAATTTGATTCTTATATAGTGCCTATCAATGAAATAAGTCCTAATTCATTTCGTCTTCTAGATGTAGACAATCGCATCGTATTGCCTATTAATATTGACATTCGTATCTTAATCACCGCCGCCGATGTTCTTCACTCATGAGCTATGCCCGCCTTTGGTATTAAAGCAGATGCTACTCCAGGACGTTTAAATCAAGTAGCAGCTAATATTACACGCACAGGCTTATTCTTCGGTCAATGTTCAGAAATTTGTGGTGCAAATCACAGTTTCATACCAATTGTTGTTGAGGCCTGCCCTCATTCAGTATTTATTAACTGAATAACAAAAATAATACAAGAACTTTCATTCGGTGGCTGAAAGTAAGCAATGGTCTCTTAAACCAAAAGATAGTAAAGTAACAATTACTCCCAATGGAAAAATTAGTTAAATTATAACGTAAGAATGTCGAGCTTAAATTACTACTTAATAGTATTTTTCTATCCCACAAATATCTCCCCTAAAATGACTCATATTATTTATCATATTTTCTTTGTGCTACCTTTTATTTGCATCTATTATATATTTTAATTCAAATACATTTCATCCTTCTTTAGATAGCACTGACATTAAAAAAAAACAACCATAAACTGAAAGTGATAACAAATCTTTTTTCAACATTTGATCCCTCTACTTCAATTATAAACATATCATTTAACTGACTTAGAACAGTAATTGGACTTCTAATTATTCCAATCCCATTTTGATTCTTGCCAGGACGGCCAAACATTTTATGAAATAAAATTACCCTAACCCTTCATAAGGAATTCAAAACTATTCTTGGTCCCACTAGTCATCAAGGAAGAACCTTCCTATTTATTTCTGTATTCTCCTTCATCCTATTTAATAATTTTATAGGCTTATTCCCTTATGTATTTACCAGCTCTAGACATCTAACTTTTACATTAACTCTTGCCCTCCCTCTTTGAATAAGTTTCATAATCTACGGCTGAATTAATCACACTCAACATATATTTGCCCATCTCGTTCCTTCTGGAACTCCGGCCCCTCTCATACCATTTATAGTATGCATTGAAATAATTAGTAACATCATTCGGCCTGGAACCCTAGCTGTTCGATTAATAGCAAATATAATTGCAGGGCATCTCCTCTTAACCTTACTAGGTAATACAGGTCCTTCTTTATCTCTTTCCATACTTTCATTACTAATAATTGGACAAATTACCCTTCTAATACTAGAATCTGCTGTTGCAGTAATTCAATCATATGTATTCGCCGTCCTAGTCACACTATATTCGAGAGAAGTTACTTATGTCAGCACCACAAAATCACCTTTACCACCTTGTTGATCAAAGTCCCTGACCGCTTACTGGAGATCTAGGGGCCTTAATTACAACTACAGGTCTCACTAAGTGATTTCATCAATATGACCCTTCCCTATTCTTCCTAGGCATACTAATCACATTATTAACTATAATTCAATGATGGCGGGATGTGACTCGAGAAGGAACATACCAAGGATTGCACACTATACAAGTTACATTAGGGCTTCGGTGAGGCATAATCTTATTTATTATTTCTGAAGTATTCTTTTTCGTTTCATTTTTTTGGGCCTTCTTTCATAGTAGACTAGCACCAACAGTAGAAATTGGATCTTTCTGACCTCCAACAGGCATCGTTCCATTCAACCCAATGCATATTCCCTTACTCAATACTGCAATTCTACTTGCCTCAGGAGTCTCTGTAACATGAGCTCATCACAGATTAATAGAAGGTAATCACACTCAAGCCACTCAAGGTCTACTACTCAGAATCCTCCTTGGCTTATACTTCACTGCATTACAAGCATACGAGTATTATGAAGCCCCATTCACTATTGCAGACGCTGTCTACGGTTCAACATTCTTTATAGCAACAGGCTTCCACGGTCTTCATGTTATCATTGGTTCTACATTCCTAGCCACTTGTTTATTACGTCACCTTTTATCACATTTTTCTCCTACACACCACTTTGGATTTGAGGCTGCTGCTTGATATTGACATTTTGTAGATGTAGTGTGACTATTCCTTTATATTTCTATTTATTGATGAGGAGGTTAGCCAATTTAATATATATAGTATATTTGACTTCCAATCAAAAGGATCATTTAAATGAAATAGGCAATTAATACAGTTTTAACAACTGGTCTATTAACTATTATTATTTGCTTAATCGTTATAGCCATTTCAACTCTTCTTTCCAAAAAAGTTATTAATGATCGAGAAAAAAATTCCCCCTTTGAATGTGGATTCGACCCTAAATCATCAGCCCGAATTCCTTTCTCATTACGATTCTTCCTTATTGCTGTAATCTTCCTCATCTTCGATGTAGAAATTGCCCTTCTACTCCCAATAACAATTACTATTAACAGCACTAATACATTATCCTGATCTCTCGTTAGACTAACATTCTTAGTAATTCTCCTAGTAGGCCTTTATCATGAATGAAATCAAGGATCTCTAACATGAGCCGACTAATAAGATGGGATAATAGTTAAATATAATATTTGGTTTGCATCCAAAAGGTGTTGCTGTCAACTTATCTCATAAGTAGGAAGCAAACAATTGCACTCAGTTTCGACCTGAACCTTTGGTCTCTTGACCCCTGCTTGTTAGTTGAAGCCAAAAAGAGGCATTTCACTGTTAATGATACTACTGGGTATTCCACACCCCAACTAAGGAGATGTGAATAATCAAGAAGAAGCTGCTAACTTTATCTTTAGCGGATTGTACCGTTAACATCTCTTAATATAAAATAATCATAACCCCCTTAGTATAAATATTACATTACCTTTTCAGGGTAAAAAAGAGAGTGCTCTTCTCAGGGAGTATATTTAGAGAACATAATTCTTCTTAGTATCTTCAATACTATGCTTTCAGTATAAGCTACCTAAATACACAAATACAAAGAAGCAGAGGAAAATTGTAAAGATTAAAAAAATTAATAAATACATTTTAAATAAATTATCTTGTGAATGTTGAATTAATATTGAACCATCCCTAAAACTACTATACATGCCTTGAGCACCAAGACATTCTCTTCATCCTTGATCAATGTTATTATAATATGCACCCCCTACATATAAAGGTAATTTAATAATATAATTTGTTGATAAATAAGGTAAAAATCATATGCTTCCTATTATTGTAGAACTAAAATAAAATTTCATACACACTAAAGACTGTCCAATAGAATAACTTGATAATAAAATACCAACTCACAAACCTACTACACTCACAAGCAGGGCGCCTATTTTTAGATGTAAAGGTAGAACAACACAATTAACAGTAGGAAAAATCAGTCAACTGAATGTTGCACCTCCTAAAATTGCCATCACTACCAATCCTAATATTCCCTTACATATAACTCAACCTTCATTATCACTAATAGAATGAATATTAGCACCCCCAAAGCCCCTACCCGTTAAATAAAATCTTAAACGTACTGAATAACATACAGTTAGGCCTGTAGAAAAAAACAATAAGAAAAAGCTGACTACATTAATTAAAGACAAAGAAGAAATTTCCAAAATTAAGTCCTTAGAATAAAATCCAGCTAAAAATGGTATTCCACATAAAGCCAAATTAGCTACATTTAAACAAGATAAAGTGAGTGGCATCTGATTTACAAGTGCTCCTATTCTACGGATATCTTGTGTATCCCCCACACCACTTGCGGTAAATGCGAATGAAAGCGAAAATGTAGAATTCTTGTTAATTATTGTTAATAATAACTAAAAAGCACATTTTCAATACTATTTAACTTAATAAATATTGCATTTGCGAAAGATCTCTGCGAGTTATTTGATCCAGAAACAGTTACACTTCATAAAGATGAAGACATAAACAAGACTGAATTGTTGTTTAAATACTTGACTGAGTTTTGTGGTAAACGATTTATGATCTGGTGATTGCATACCTGAATTTAAAATGTTATTGAAGTTCTCAACAGTGAGGTTAAGGAAGTTGGCATTGTATCTTTGTTAAACAGTTTAAAAGTTAACCACAGGTTGGTCTTTTGCTGTCAGCTCGTTATGTTCAATATGGTTGCCAGTCTCGAGTGTTGTTGCCGAGAGATTTTTTCCATGGGCCTATAATATGATTGTTACTGACAGGAGAACAAACTTAAAAGAAGAATTGGTAATTTCTTGCTGCATGTTATCCTTTAACGAAGGATGACGTTAGAAAAAAATGTTTAAATGTTTGCATTATTTTTTATATTTCAGCGAATATATTAGTTAGAGTGTGCGCCTAATCAAGGTATATCCTCAATTTTGTATTAGATATACATCTTACTACAAAAAATATACTGTTTACAAGTTCCATAACTTTTTTCTTAAAAAAAATGCGACATTTAAAATAATTAATGCGACATAAACGTGTAAATTGGATAATTAATGCTACAAAATATCAAAATTGTTGGGAAAATGCTTCGTCTCAAAGTATAACTGTCACCTGTTTGGTCAAATCGCCTACAACAAAATTTTCACCTCACCCATCTCGGAAGTTAAATTTGTTATTGTTGTGTGTGTGTGTGGATTTGAAATCGTGTGATCCTGTGGCAGTGTAAGATACAGAAAGAAAAATGTTCTAGAAGTTATATTCTGAAACAATGGACTGAAGAAAAATACATATTTTGCAAAGTGCATGCTAAATTAGTAATATTTTCAAAGTGAGTAAGCTACTTTTCAGAAGACATTTCATTTTGTCCGATAGCAAAAGTTCAAACTTCACCAGGGCCCTATTTTTTGGCCTTCTTATTTTTTTCATAGCAATTTTAAGCCTGGTAAGGAGGTTATGCAACTATGAAACAACCCAAATGCGACTATTTTTGCATACTGGACAGAGTTCATCCCAAAGAAAGCTTTGAAAAATGTATTTCGGGAAGAAATGAACAACCTTTCGAAATTGAGCTCTACAATTAATAAAAATATTTGCTTTACAAAATCTAAAACTCGTCGCAGCAGTTGCTTTCTAAGATACGGAGATAATTACCCGAGTTTTCCTTTAAGGAGTTTATGAGAGTATTTAAATATAAGCTTGTGTTGCTTTAATACACACCTCGGTCTTTCGAAACGCCCGTTTCCTACTACCATAAGTCTTGTTATGTTTTCGATAAATTTACCTTCTTCCCAATCATGTTTCATGTCTCGCTCAAATCAGTTTATTCCATTTAAAGTATCAACCTTATACATTATAAATTATTCCTGTTTGAAACGGACAATGTTATGCTAGAAGAAAATAGTCTAGGATTTACACATAATTGGATACAAAAAGTAATTTCAACTGAATTTATTTTCTTTTAAACGAGAACATAAGGTTTTGAGTACGGACTTTCAATACAGTAAGAACTGCCTTTAACAAGCCGCTGTGTTGTGAACAACGGAAGTTAAAATATACCTTTTAACGGAAATTTTCAAATTTCCGAATGCAGCAATTAGAAGAGAAATAGACATTTTGTGAGAGGTTAGGTATATAAACTACCTGGCTTGTGAAGTTCTTCATTTTCTTGTTATCCTACTTAGTTCCCCATATTTAACCCTTAGTTCACTGCCATGTAAGGCCCTAGATACCGTGCGAGCTTTTGAGCGTTCGTGCAATTTACGTAGTTATTTCCCAATACCAACGACTCGTTCTCTAGCTGGTCTAGAGACAAGCGACAAGGAGCATAATACACACAATAGATCAAAAGGGAGCCAAAAGTAGAGAGAGGAGAGCTGAAAAGGTTATAGCATCTACTTTTTGTCTTCGCCTTGGAAACCGTATGTACGCTGTTTTTCTTCATTGTAAGTTGTATGTGTACTTATTCGTAGCATAAATAAATACTGTAATTGAATACGGTATGTACAACATTTTATTTTGCCTCACTATGTCCATTATATGTATGTACATTACTTTCTAAAGCATAGATCTATGTTCCTTAGCTTTAAACCTTTAACGGAAAGGACCCGCATAATCTTTATGAAAATTGGATTTCGGTGGAATTACTTGAAACTGTAATATGCTGTAGATATTGTGATGCTGAGAAAAAGTATCAGTTTGCTCGACCACCAATCACTGACCGTTTGACCACTACAGGGCCACTTTTGAAAATAGCAGAAGGTAATAGTATTCTGGACTTCACTGGAATTGCTTGAAACCGGGATATGTTGTAGATATTGTTATCCTGAGAAAGAGTCTCAATGGCTACAACCACCAATCACTGGCAGTTTGGCCACTACGAAATTTTTTTAACATGAGAAGGTAATGATATTCTGGAGTTTTGGTGAAATTTTATGAAACCGTGTGGTGGTGAGTAGCAGCTAACACCATTTAGGTAACATACCGATATTCATCATGCTAGAGAAAGGAAAGCCCCGAAAATCCTAGAGAAGATGACCGACCTGGGTCGAACGCTCCGAATACCAACAAGCGCTCTACCAACTGACCTAACGTTGCTCGGTAGCCACAATTAACAACTTTTCTCAGGAAAAAGATATCAACATATCACAGTTTCATTCATTTTCACTGAAATCTAAAATATCGTTATACTCGACCGTTTTTAAAAATTTGGACCAGTAATACCCAAACGATCAATGGTTGATGATTATGCCCATTAATATTTTTTCTAACGATGACAAGATCTACAACATACCACAGTTTCATTTATTTTCACCAAAATCCAGAACATCGTTATACTCGGCCACTTTTTAAATGGCTCTGTAGTGAGCAAACAGGCAGTGATTGGTGGTTGTGCCTATTGAAACTTTCTTTCAGGATTACAATATCTTCAACATATCACAGTTTGAAGCAATTCCACAAAAATCCAGAATACTGTTACCTTCTGCTGTTTTCGGAAAAGTGGCCCTGTAGTGGCCAAACGGTCACTTATTGGCTTTTGTGCCCATTGTAACTTGCTCTCAGTATAACGATATCTACAAGACATCACGGTTTCAAGCAATTCCACCTAAATTCAGAATACCGTTTCCTTCTAGTGTTATCAAAAAAGTGACCCTGTAGTGCAAAAACGGCCAGTAATTAGTTTCGTACCCATTGAAACTTTTTCTCAGTATCACAATATCTACAACATATCAGGTTTCAAGCAACTCCACCGAAATCCAGAGTACTGTTACTTTCTGCTGTTTTGGAAAACGTGACCCTGTGGTGGCCGAACGGTCAGTGATTGTTTTTTGTTCCCATTGAAACTTTCTCAGGATCACAATATGTACAACATATCACAGTTTCGAGCAATTCCACCGAAATCCAATTTCCATAAGTATTGCGCGGGATCCTTTTCGCGGAGTCCTGTTCAACTTCGCTACGCTGGTTTTACTATATGATTACGCCAGAAATGTTAAATGTTTATTTACTTCCCTGAGTATATGTAATCTTTAATCACAGTTACTTGACACATTCTAATCTTTTTTATTTTTATATTACTCTCTCTCTCTCTCTCTCTCTCTCTCTCTCTCTCTCTCTCTCTATCTATATATATATATATGAGCTGAAAAAATTAAAAGCGATCTTGTGTTTATCAATACTCATTTTAGTTCAATTTCTAAGATCATAACGAGATTAGAAGAGCGATTATTAGCACTTTGTAGTGCATTTGACCTTTTTGATTCAATAACTAAACAGACATCGCGAAGACCAGTTCGATAAGCATTTCTTCGAAAAGCGCAGTCAATATACGAGAAAAATCCTGGCATAAAATTCCTGTCTATTGTAAATAAAATGTTCCTGGGAACAACCACGCACGAATTTCAGATTTATCGACAAGTAACATTGCTTCTTTGAAATACTGTTCCTTAACGACCCGTAACATGAAAGGAACATTTTCGATTAACAGTAACATTTTGACTGACAAATGCAGGTTTTGGCCAGAACATACAGAACACTATATAGTTGTGTACTGTAGCGTGAATGCATCATAGTTATACACCAAGTATATGTAATTCAAATAATACAACTTTTTCTGTAAAGACAATAACATTTCTCATTATCTTTAGCTTTTGATTAGTGCATATTTACCCTTTTAATGCATATTTGCATGTTTTCAGTGCATATTTTCGTGATTTTTAGCGCATATTTACATGCATATTTTGGTGTTTTTAGTGCATATCGATCCGAAGTCTACTTATGACACAGCCGAACTGATAACTACGAAGAAGTAGAGAATTCGTTAAGGCGGGGTCAACCAGCGATTTTCATAGAAATTTGATTTTATTGAGTTGTATGTTTTGAACGAAGGAATGAAACCCGATGTCAGCTTTGAAATTTATTGCCTTCATTTCGACATATATTTCAATAAGTCTTGTATTTTTGCCGAAAAGAAAAGAGCAACAATTTTCGTCTCTGAATACACGAAAGAGCAATCAACCATTAAAGAAGGGTTATTGTTGTCTGAAACACTTCTTGTTGGTGCCAATTGTTCGGCCAACGGAATATTGGTATTGCAAACAAACAAAGGGGTTTCAATAAATACAACTAGCGCCAGGGTTTCACTTGTTTGCAGGGACAAAGGTACTCTATCAGTGGGTGGTCGGGGAAAGTAATCTACGCATGCTGTTCGTCACCCAGCATGAGAAAAGAGGAGGACGGAGAAATGGCTTGCTGGCAGTAGTGGAAGAGAAATGGCGGATCATGCATTGCCATTTCTCTTCCTTCCGGTACTGTGCACACGTTGTAAGGCATCATCGCTTAATGAGATTTTTAATCAATCGTTTATTGTGTCCCTGATATTTTTCTCAGTTTCCTCCCAAGTTTCACCATCTTTTTCCGGAATACCAAAAAGTACTAAGTTCTCTCGTCGCGATCGACCCTCAAGATCATCAAGTTTATCTTCTAGGTACCTTGTATGGTCTTGAAGATTCTTTAGTTCTCAGTTCACAAGTTCGAGATCACTTTCAACACTACTTACTCTGTTCACTAGTGAGTTCATTGTTGTACTAATTTGCTTCACTTCTTTCACCAGTACCTCATTAGAGGTGACGAGGTTGTTCAAAATTTCTTTTATCTCGGTAATTTCACTTTTTCCACTTTTTTGAGATTGCAGGAACGGGGTGGGGTTCGACCTCTCCTATGATTAATAATCCAAGTATCACTAAGCCGTAAGATAAGAACGCCCGTGAAGCTTTCGTTTTCGGAAAGTTTAATATCGGAAGTTTTCTTGTGGCACTACAATACAGGCCAATTCTAGCTCTCCACTGCTTGGTTGAGATTCCCATTGCGCAGGTCACTGAACTTACGAGCTTCACGCAAACACGTCCGCACTCGACAACTGACAACTGACATGCAAGACTTCCACGTGAAAATCTAGATTTGATTCCCCGCCAGGTGGTATAGTTTTTTCGCATAAAATAATGGCTGCAATTGTGCGAATTACAACGTTATATTCGCAATAGATGAAATCGACACTGGATGTTCGGAACAGTTAAATTTTTCGAGATGACTAGAAAATGTCCCACTCTTTGGTTATTTCAAAAAAAATATATTTGTATTAGTTTGACACAGAATTTGTTTCCGTCCTATAATTCGATGTGTTTTATTCACATTTGAAATTTGAAACATGCAAGGTCTTCTACATCTATAATGAACATCAAACTTTCCTTTTGAACATTTCTAACTTTTCACTATGATACAATTTGAACTCTTAACACTTCGAGTGTTTCTGATAAAATTTTAGCAGTAAAGTAACACTCCTTCATTTTCTCTTTCTTTCTTTTTCATTTTCATTCTTTCTTTTTTTTGTTCACTTTGCATTAGTAGTCTGGAATGGAAGGTATGCAATACGCTACCTACTGGGTCTATTAGAATGTACTTCGGATCATTACGTCCAATGAACATTACCGAATTTGCAACCGAACCACGCAGAAACAAAGCATGTGATAAACATTTGAGATTATCCAAGATCTGTCTCGGAGAAATACAGTACTATTGGAAGTTGAGTGTTTTATTTGACCACCAAGTTTCATACTGATTTGAAAGTGACTTAGTGAACGTTTCAAGTATCCTCTATAGATTATTATTATTATTATTATTATTATTATTATTATTATTATTATTATTATTATTATTATTATTATTATTATTATTATTACTGCATCATTTGTTGGAACTAGCCCTGTGCGACATGTCGATATATAGATGTCGTCGATATTGATATTCACATATATCAACATTCGATATCACTAATATATCGACATCGATATATCAACATCCTAAATTTTCGATATCAATATTCAGGGGACGAGGTATAGGGGCCCCTAAGACTTGTGATGGATGAAGAAATAAAACTTAATTTTTACAATAATGTCTTCTAATGACAATTTCTTTATGACCACAAATTACAATGTAAATAAGTCCACTGCAATATTAAATACCGTAACTCCTTAGCTGCCAGAATATTTCTATTCCAGAAGAAAAAAAAACAACAAAAAAGCACCCGTCAAAAGCAAGTGCTTCGAAACCTGATCTAGAATTTATTTTAAGATTTTTTGTTTCTCTCTCTCGGAGATTTCGATTCCTTTTGGCCTTTGGAATCACTCATTGACAAAAAAGTGCATACATGATTACTGTATACAGAAATGCTCGTAACCACAATCAAAAATTTTGAAAAGGAACCGAGATTTTTTATAATAATAATAATAATAATAATAATAATAATAATAATAATAATAATAATAATAATAATAATAATAAAATAATAATAATAATCGTTATTATTATTTTTATTATTATTATAATTATAGGATTGGGCTTACAACTAGGGTCTCATCGGTTTAGGAGTCCCAACTAGCATGGGAGGGCCGTAAAGTCTGCTACGACTAGTGTCCCTTATTCTGTTTGTCTCTCTTTCCGTTTAGTCAGGATGTTTATTTTTGTGCTGTTAGGCTTTTATATTAAGCCTTTACATTATGTAACCTTTTTGTTTTTTAAGAGTTTTTTTTGAAAAAATTAGAGAAATTGATTTCCTCTGATATCTGTTTCTTTCAATTCGTCTTGTTTGAACTGCTTAAGTAAATACATTTTGTAGGTTTTTATGTCATCCAATGCCCTCACGATAAAAAAATATGTCATTCGTAGCAATTTATTTTATTCTCTTATTTGCAGTTTGTCACACTGCTATATTTGTACAAAATTGAGGTTTGGTCCAACGCCTTTCTAATTCTCAACCACCCCAACGACTGCAACGGATTGCCTACTATTGCAGGAAAAGGATAATTGCAGATGCTAATGCACTTTTGGTGTTGTCCATACATAACAAAAATATTTTTTCGATATTTAACCATATGGACTTACATCTAAAACTTTTACATTCTAAATACATAGTACACACTAGTACTAACATACTGTTATATATATACTACATATGCATACTATTATGAATAGATACTACGGTTAATTAACTTCGAGGAATCTTCACGTAAAATATGTTTGTTCACGTAAAAAGCAATGAGTGGAAGACCAGTTTAAATGTGTATTATTCTGCAGTCTCCAGACTTATTTATAAACCAACAACTTTTGACTTCTCGCGGTAAACAGATAAATTCCTATGCAAAGAAAGTGTACAAAGCATGTTGTCTCCTGGAGTTCTAGATAAAATTTAAGAAAAACTTAAATATCACTACGTATAGTCTCTCCTTCGGCTGTAGTATCGTCTTCAATATTTTGGGGGCCGCGGTGGCTCAGTGGTAGAGCGTTCACCTCTGGTGCTTGGGGTCCCGGGTTCGATCCCAGTCTCCGCCAAGTGAACTTTGTGGTGGACAAACACCGTGTGCGTGGGTTTTCTCGGGGTACACCCGTTTCCTCCCCCTTTCTTCATTCCACCATTTCATTCATTCCTCATCATCACCGTCTCCTTTAGCCTAACCGGCATAAACGTGGGACGTAAAACTCAAAGATTTCATTTCATTCTTTTCTTCAATATTTTGTGACTACAGCTCGCGCCAAGTGAACATTGTGGTGCAGAAACACTCTGTGTGTGGGTTATATCAAGGTTCTCCCATTTCCTCCCATTTTATTCATTCCACCATTCCATTCATTTCTCATCGTCACCATGTTCTTTAGCCTAAACGGCATAACGTGGGACGTAAACCCGAAAGATTTCGCTCATTTCATTTCATTTGGATGACGACAATCCAAAAAGTGAGTTCAAAACATACGAGGGTTGGGGCAAAAGTCATGGCAACATTTTTTTTTCTTGCAGATATGTGAGCGAATCACGAACTTCTATGTGTCGTGTGGAAGTTCTGCAGGCATGTGTGTATGCAGAACAACAGATGGCTCTGTGATAGCTGGTAGTAGCACAGCGAGGCCTGTGAAATTAGTCAGTTGGTGAGTGCCGTGCGAGATGGAAGTAACCCGTGTTGAGCATCGTGCTTACATCAAAATAGCCGTTCTCCGAGGCTGAAATGCGATGGAATGTCACAGTGAATTAGTGGAAGCGCTTGGAAATAATGCCCTACCATACCGGACAGTAGCACGGTGGGTAGGAAAGTTTCAGCAAGGACGTGTGTCAAACAGTGATGAGCAACGTTCGGTACGACCTGTCAGTGTGGGAACCGACGTGGCACGTGCCGTCATCGAACAGCTCCTGGATGAGGCCAGACGATGGACGCTACTGGAGTTAGCGGAGGCAAGTGGCATCGAGGAAGGCACCGTCCACAGGATATTGCGTAATGAGCTGCAACTACGCAAATTCGTATCGCTGTGGGTACCGCATGCACTGACGGAAGTTTAGAGGTGGATTTGCTATGCAATATGCTCCGACCGCTTTGCACGCTGGCAACAGGACGGCGATCAATTCTTGTCACGAATAATCATCACGAATAATCACCATAGGTGAATTTTAGGCCATGGCATACGAACCAGAACTGAAACGTCAGTCCGCAGAATAGTGACATGCTGGATCACCAAGAAGGCAGAAGTTTCGCCAGAATCCTTCCTCAGTCAAATTGATGGTGATCGTCGCGTTTGACGTCAGGGGTGTCGTTGTTTGTCACTTTGTTCCGCATGGCAGAACAGTGACCGCACAGTACTACAGGAACTTCCTGGTGCGACAGGTACGACGTGACGTTCGGGAGAAACGTCCGGATCTTGTGGACAGTGCAATAATCCTGCACGACAATGCAAAACCACATAAAACAGAGTGTGTATGCAGCTACTGCGACATTGGGGATGGGAAGAATTGAAGCACTCACCGTACTCTCCTGACATATCGCGCTGTAACTTTGATCTCATTCGAAAGATTAAGGAGCCACTACGTGGTAGGCGGTTTGCAACACGCGAGGACATTGCTAATGCTGTGGGCGAACAGGTGACCCGATTCACACATGGTGCGGCAAATGCTGAAGCGGATGGTATTCAACGTCTCCCACATCGTCGGCAGCGTGTGGTGCATGTAGCAGGGGACTACTTTGAGCGTCTTTAGGCCCAGATTTGTCATGCCAACTGTATGCGTACTGTGTTGTCATTCTTTTGCACCGTGAAGGTCATATTGTATATGTCAGATTTTCCAACCGGACTGGTATCTTCAAGAAAAAAATAGTTGCCATGACTTTTGCCCCAACCCTCGTATATTTTTAGATGTTTGAAAAATACGGCACAGAACAGTGTCTAACAAAATATCTGTTATGTGATGGACTTTTACCAAAAAATTAAATTCAACTGGGACATCAATATGTGAGTGCTATTGCGATATTCCACGGGATAATCACGAATGGGCTCAACTAACAGAAGATAAGGTTAAGAAGAAATAAGCAACATATATATATATATATATATATATATATATATATATATATATATATATATATATATATATATATATATATATATATATATATATATAAACTCATAAAGTAGGATACTTAATGAGACATACGTTTCCAAATAGATATTTGGAATTAGTTAGGAACGTTTATAATTATATATATATATATATATATATATATATATATATATATATATATATATAATATGCACAGTGTACATACAAAATTATATATGATATCTTACATGTTTTGTAATAAAATTGTAAATAATACTTAATTAGAAAAAATAAAGTTTTAATATATAAATTAAATTTGTTTAATTTCTCTGAAAATCCTTATAAGGTAGGTGCAGGTAAGTACGTCATGTTAAGGAAGTTGTATTTTTTATGGCCTTAATTTTCATGAAACACAAAAAGATAAGGGATGTACGTTGCAGAGAAGCCTTTTCCGTGTGTAGCAAAAAGGTGGCAATGATGCAACTTACTTCTATTTTGTACCCAAGGTGAAAGAAAAAAGTGTTACAAAGTAGCGTATTTACCAACACGTGAAGGTAATTACGCCAAGTCCAGTATGCTACTAGAAACCTGTAATGGATCTTGCAACTGCTTACATCGTCTGTATTATACAAACTCATATATCATTTTACAACATGGCTGAACCAAAAAAATAGAATAATCGAAGTGCAAGATGAAAACATAAAGATAAAATGTAAAAAGGATAATGTTCAAAGTTGAAATGAAGTTCCAAACTGGAAAAGTTTTAGTTCATAAGAAGACAAACAAATAGTGTCACTGTAGTGTGACTTAAAACCGATATTACATGGAACATGTGGGCGGAATGAAAACATCTTTGTTATCCTGCACAGTAGTCAGTCCTGCACAAGCAATGGCGTATTTCACTGCCATGCTTGATATTGATTTAGTAACCATTTATCACAAATTCTGAATTTACATTTACAAAACAAAGTGTTCCTGGACGAACACGAAATAAGACGTGCATTACTGTAAACAATCGACAATGTTTTGAGTTAGCACGGTACTAATAACGGATTCTTGCCTCTATTGAAATAATAACGTCCATCCACGGAAGCAAATAACACTGCATGGCGGGGCGGTCTCATCGCTGGCACTCGGAGTATTCGTCAAAATCGGAGTTGTCCAAGGCCGTGGCACATAGGCGCATTTTTAGCTGATTTCGTCGGAAACGTCCCAATACTGAACACTGGGCTTATTTAGCGGTACTGGCGTATATACCTGCAGTTACCTTATATTTAAATTGCCCTATGGTGTAAACTGTTATAATATTATAAATTAAAAGAAAAGTAACTATATTGATTAAAAACATCCTTCACAGTTTATATCATCTATTTATTATATGTATACAAAAGGCAATTTTACAATCATTAAGAACGAAAATAATTTTTTAATCTTAGAAATGTTATATTTCATTGAAATCAGGTTTTATTTAGAAATAGTCATTAAGTGAAAAATGAACATATATATTATATTAGAAAAGTTTGCATTAACTAATGAGTATTTATTGGTCCGTAAACACGGTTTACTTTCACTTAATAAGAAATAATGTATTAATTGGTTTACACACAATTTTTATAAGTTTCAACTTTTATTTGTGAGAAGTATAGTTCTAAAATACAACGAATATCACAACTACTATGGATATAAGAGGGTGAAATAATGGGCCTTATCAATAAAAGGGAGTGTTGGCTCGGCTCATTTTGCTCATGAGTGAGACGAGCAAACTCTGCTTCTTGAGACGAGCAAACTCTTAAATTTTGTATGAATAAAAGCTCTCATAGTTGACAGAACTTACTCGTAAATAACTTTAACATGCTCACAGAGTTTCCTCCACTCCGCACAGAGCAAGTAAACTGTCACGTGATTATGCAAATTAAACAAGTGTGTTAAAAATGAATGATATTGAAGAAGATTTTGGAGAAAAGGACAATTCTTTCTTAGTATTTGTGGACATGATAATAGATCATCTAACTATTTTAGTAAATCCTTCTTGCTACAAGTATGACAAGAGAAAGCATCTGTAGTTTCGACCATTAGGATAAAATATGAAGAATCGTTTGGGCTCCGTCACATATTACTGTTAAATGAGAAATTAGCTAACATGAAGACAAAGCTTAGAAGAAAATAGATTTGAAGAGGACAGGAAGAAAGTCAATAAAACTGAACGATTGGGAAAATTTACTGCAGCTAATATACGGCGATGCTAATCCTGTTATTAATAGTATTGAATGTAAGCCTAACTTAGACTAAAGTCATATGTTATTTCTGTTTAAAATTTGTCTATTTACAATAAAGTAGGAGTTCTTAACCTAGGGTTCGCGATCCCGGGAAGTCCATGGACGTGTTTAAGCATCTACCAGTGAGTTAAAATTAAGATTTAGTCCACAGTATACTATGTACAGTCCGTAATGTTAATTTATTTTGCACGTTATGTCTTCGCCATTTTTCTCGATAATAGTTACTAACATAAGGTTAATGAGTTAATAATGCGAAGTTGTCGCATAATGGCGGAAACTTCATAACGAGGAGTTACATAATTTATACTGTTTACCAAACATTATTAGGGCCATCAAGTCAAGGAGGCTAAGGTGGGCACGTTATGTAGGCAGGATGGAAAGAAGGAGGAACGCTTTCAAGGTCCTAACTGGAAGACTAATCGGAAAAACGCCATTAGGTAGACCTAGATGCAGATGGGAGGACAATATTAAAATGGATCTTGCAGAAATACGAATACAAACTAGAAACTGGATCCAGTTGGCTAAGGATAGAAGTCAGTGGAGATTTTTTGTGAATGTAGCATTGAATGTCCGGGTTCCATAGACCATAGAGTTAATTAGTACATAAATATCACTGCGAAACCACATTTTGAAATTGAAATTACCAGTCAGTTTATAAATAGGGATGGACGGGAGACGATATGTGAGAAATGCGTCTCGTCTCTTGTTTCGCAAAAATATATTTGATCTCGTCTCTTGTCCATTTCTATTAACCCTAGTAATGTGTCCAGTTTTTTTTAGGTAAATTTTAGACTTTCACTCAAACAGCTACTGCTTCCTTACTATTTACCTTAGGATCATGGTTAATACCTCGTTTTCTTCTTCAGAATAGAGAATACTTTCCAAAGATACCACACGCTTGTCCGTATTATACACCAGAAATGGGAAAATCGGGAAAACCGGGAGATTTTTCGAAATTTTTGCACTCCTCTGGGCCAGGCCTGTGTTCACGTAGGGGTCTGAATTTTATATATATTGTGAGGATCCCCACATCACTACATGAGGACATGTTTATAGACGACACGTGCTAACGTTTATAAACAAGCAGGCGATGTACTAAACAGGAAGAAAGAAAGATCTACACGATCGGAACCGAAAGAGAACTAGCCACCAGAAGAGGGTGTATAAAAGAGCAACCACACTGGAAGGAGGCATTAGTTGACCATTGGTCGCCTACCCACAACAGCTCTGGAGGTCGCACGGGACTAAGGGACTCTACCTGTCGTAATATTGCTGAATGCTGCTTTGAAGCGAAGGGGATTCTCCAACACAAACCATACCTCACGAGCCGAGGAGGTTTCCTAGGATCATAGCCTGGAGTCACTACAAGACACTCCGGTGGCTCCCATGAGCGAAGATGTTCCCGTATGAAACGTTACTTCCTTCACCCTAGGTCATAAGAGAGATTCTGATATATAAACTTTGTAAAACACAAAGAGTATTTATACTTTTATAATTAAATCGGTGTAGGGCTAGATTCCTTGTCCACTATTGACTTTACCTACACAAAATATTATATGGTGCTAGGCACGGAAGTTTTGTGCCGAACACTCTTTTCATAAAGTTTTTATCAGGCACAAAAATCAAATAGGTGAGTATAAAAATTTTTCTCAATTGCATTTTCTCTCTTCTTCTTAATTTTCTTTCTGTGCGATTTCATGTCAGAAACAAAGTTTGGTAAGCAAACATATAGAACAGGAGAAAATAACAATACAGATTTTAACATAACAGAGGGTGCATCTAGTATGATTTTTAGTATGCCTCGTCTTACTAAATATTCCGGCCACGTACATGGAAACCCGGATAGATTTTTCATGTTGTACGATCATATGGGTACCATGCAGTCCTGGTCACCAGCCACGAAGAAGGGAATTTCGCCGTTATGTTTACAAGTGTATCGAACATGCAGCCAGAATGGGCAAAATTATAAGTTTATTTTAAAAAACACATATTATTATTAAGAAATTAACATTTCTTGTTTGGAACTGTGAGCATCCTTTGCGATTCCAGAATAGACTGTTATTACGGAAATAGGAACACGGATGTCACAGTAACACACTTTCACCGACTTAAAATTAAAATCCATATGAGTAAACTAGGATGCTTATCCATATATAAGCTCAAATTTAGAAATTTTACTTGTCCAATTCAACACGAGTGAATAGAGTGTCAACGCCGTCGCTCTGTGCGCCGAAAGAAAGGACCCGACGCCAATACTTCGGTGATGTAGCATCTAGCACCAAAGGTCCAAGTAGCTGATCCGGCCCGCGTTCAAGTGTCCAGAAACGTCTCTGCCTGAGGCGACCTCCAGGGAGGACTTCACAGACGCAATCCAGCTCCGCCGAGGTTGACGACGAGGAGAGCCGCCAACCAAGTTCGAAACCTAGACCAGAAGGTTCCAAGCCGAGTAGCGAGGCCCAGCGAGTCTACGAGGTGACGCCACAAGAGAAGAAGAAGAGGAACAGTTTCCCGGCGGGTTTGAACCAAGGACCTCAACAACCGAATACAAGTGCATAGTGCGTCGTATGAATTCCAACAACAACAGTGTCAACAGTTAGCCCAGCTCATTGGACAACATCCAGCCGAGAGATACGTGAGTAAGCAAAACCATATTTGGATTTGTTTCTCAAAGAGGTTCATTTGAGGAAAAAGGAAGCTAATATTCTATTCCCACACATAGCCTTGCATTGGCATGTTTTAATTCCTTTGTCTCAATTTGGTTAGCCTTCAGCTAACGAGACACCCGGTCATAAACCGAGATCCCTCAGGTCAATGTGTGGACCGGTCTAGTTAGAAATTTAAATTATCCCCTTTTAGAACTTCGGATCTTTCATCTTATTCAGTCAACTATTTCCGAAATCATTTCAAAGATATGGCTACAAAACTAGCACCGTTATATGAGGCTTTGCGTGGAAAACCAAAGTCCTTGGTTTGGAATGAGTCCCGCGAAGAAAGTTTCAATTGGATGAGAAAAGAACTTACTTCTCCTCCCCTGTTACAGATTTATTCAGTTGAAAATACTGAGCATGCCGTCGCTGTTGACGGTTGCCTCCAAGGGGTAGGCGCTTGTCTTTTACAGAGGAAGGTAGGTGAAAACGAATATCATCCTGTGATGTATGCATCCAGTCGACACCCCGAGCGAAAAACCGACGCTGTACGAACTGGAATATTTCGGCGTCTATTTTGCTCTAAAAAAATCTATCGTTATTTAGTTGGTAAGAAGTTTACCATTTTCACTGATTCCAGCATTAACAGCTCTCAAATCCTCCAATTACCTCCCACCCAAACTACAACGCTGGAGAGCGTACGTCCTCAGTTTTGAATTCGACGTTTAGCATGTCAAGGGAATTATCAATACCATACCTGACCAATTGTCACATAACCCCTCCCCCTTACAAAAGAGACAGAACGAGAAGCGAACGAAGAACCTCATGCATTTCAGTTGTTAGCACTAGACAGAAACGTTGATATCGCTGCCCTACAACGAGAAGATGCGTGTTTTTCTATTATTTGGCAACAGACGACAAGACACACCCACAATACAAAAATTACACCAAGAATTTTGAGATATCTAAGGGCATACTGTACAAGAAAGTCACAGCAATTCCTGAAAACCGTTTGTTGCTGTGTGTTCCAGCAAAATTACGAGATGCATTTTTTGACGAAATTCACGTGCATTCTCTAACACATGCAGGCTTTTGTAAAATGTACAATATCCTGAAGGTAAAGTATTTCATACCACAAATAAAAAAATGGCTTTACCATCGTTTAAAGCGTTGCACTGAATGCGCTATCATTAAACGCCCGCAACCTACTACTGTTCATGCAGTTCAAAGAAGAAATTACGGTCTCTTTGAAGCGTAGTCAGTGGACCTATGTGGGAAATTAATTTCATCAGAACCTGACGGATATCAATATTATTTTGTGGTAGTGGAACATAGCACAAGCTTCTGTGTCGTCCATCCGATCGTCACCCCAACTTCCGATGCATTTATTTCTTTCCTTATGGAAGAAATAATAATTCCATATTCTTGCCCCAAGGTTTTGTTCACAGACCGACAGTCGAGTCACACGTCAACGAAAGCGAAGCAGTTTTTAGATGCTTTAGGAATGCAGGTTCGCTATACTTTACCAGCAAACCATCAAACTTTAGGGTTTTCTGAAAGCCACGTGAAAACCACTGAAGACGCACTCCGTTCTCTAACGAAAGACGACCATAAGAAATGGCCAACATTTCTTAAAATGGCTGTCGCCAGCGTGAACAAGACTCCGCTCACGTCCGTAAGCTGTCTCTCCCTTTCAACTCCTGTATGGTGCTCAACCTGTGTTCGCGGTTGACAGGGTACTCCAAGCCCCCGTGAATAACGAAGCTTTACAGGATCGACTTACAACGCTAACCGACCTAAGGGATTATGTCCTCTATAAGAAAGAGAAAGTGTTTCAGCGTCTTCGTGACAAGAAACACGCTAAACAAACACCGACTGAGTTTGTTCTACAGTCCCAGGTCATGGTTCGCCGTTTGTACACAAAAGCAAATGAATCGGGACCTTTGAGAGCTTTATTTCAGGGACCGTATCAAGTTCTGGCTAAACTGGATGAAAATTCGTACTTATTGTCAATTGAAGGCAAGCCGACTCCAGTTGCTAAGAATCGGTTAAAGCCCTATCTCCCGGAAGAACGATCTGACCCCCATTTTGAAACAAAATACAGGCAGTATTTGCAATAAGCAAGGGTCGAACTCCATCACAAAACCATAGCTTAGTCAATAGCGTCCAACGTACGTTTCTTGCTAATTCCCTGCTACAATTTGGACTTGGGAAAATCACAAGACAGTGCACAAAGCAACTTCGTATATATAAAAAAAAGTTGCGGTACTCACATGCGGTATTCCTTTTGATACCTTCCGCGTTTGTCCCTCTCTACCTTTTTTTTCTCGTCACATTACGAAGTTTCAGCACTACAAAACACATAATTTTTCAAAAAATGTATCACTAATACACACGCGTTTCCTTTCTTTCGCACGATAGGAACCACGTTCACTAATTACTCGTGACTACAAATGTAACTTACGTGTTTTACACTCAAAATTTAACTTACAGTGTTGCCAGTGTTTGTGTTTCCTCAGAACGGTCTTGTAATTTTCTTTCCTCGTCAACCCCACTCGGTATGCAAACATATTATTACAGTTGGCATTTTTTTGGTATACTTACTAGAAATTATATCCTTTTTTCCTTTTGGCACACATGTTTCAAAATTTTCCATGCAGGTGTCTTTTCAACTTTGTTTTACCGACTGCCTGCAATCTGCAAAACATCCTGCCAACCGTGTTTTCCCTCTTCGTATGCTTGTGACGTGTTGGATTCATCAGGAAGTCAAAGTGCACTGACATTTCTCGGTATGCCGATACGTCAGAATCATGACGAAAATCGAAAACAACACGGTTTTCTGAAGTAGTGGCTGGCCACCACACAATACTTTCAGAAGATCGTGCTTTTCCTCTCTCCCCTCTCTTCAGTTTAATTTCTCAGAGTAGGTCCGAGAACAAACGAACAAAAAAAAGTACTACATTACAAATACCTAATATTTCACGTTAGGTCCTCACCCTGAAGACATTTTCCTTTGTCTTTTCAGGACTGCCATTCATTTGCTCCGACTCGCTTTCAATATGCAGCTATCAGAAATCCTCATTATTACACTGGTTTGCACTGTCGTCGCTGGAATTCTAGTTCTGCTCATCTTTTGTTTTTACTTTTGTACGAAAAACCACAGACGTTTTTCAAAATTTTACAGACGTAATATCACGTTCCAATATAGAGCTACTCCACGACAACCACAAATGACGCTGACCTTGATCATTTGTTTGATGCTTTACAACTACACGAATTCAATCCAATCACCACCCCACACCCCGCACCCTTGCTGACACCGGTGTCCTCCCCTGTGTCCTCCCCCATTTCCCCTCTCTCCGTGGTAACCCATCCTCTCCTGCATCTCATTCTTCCGTTGACAGACAACGCGCGAAACGTTACGTCACGTTTGCCCCAGCTGAGAGAGATGTCAATACCCACGTGATTCCTTCCCCCACCCCCATGGAACTACTCAAACAGGAGCATCCCGTCGGAGCTTTGGGATATGCTTCCCTCACATAAGCAAACGATTTTACAAACCATTTTTCCTGTTTTTTTTTGGTATTGGGAATGTTGTATTTCGTTTTACGTGTGCTCTTTCCCCCACTCCATACCTAGCCCGTTAGTAATAGATTACTTTTCTCTAAGGTATAATGGAGTTGACTCAAGTCAGTAGCATTATTAGATCCATAGCATGTAATCAGGATAAGAACCTCGATAGTTCGAATATTGTTTTCTTGCTCATAAAATGCATGGAGCATTCTATAGTGTAGGACTGTGATTTCTTTCGGATTTCAAGTGGTGTTTCCCCATAGGAATAAGGGACTTTCGTCAGTGTTCACATTTCCACTGTGGACATGAGTTTCACATGCATTGTTTTCTTTCTTTTGTGTTTTTCTTTTCAACAAGGCTTCTTGTCACCGGCGACGAGAGGCAAGGACAGGACTTTCCTTGATTGTGGACGTTCAGTGACAACTTGTGTAGACACTGATTTGTTTTTCTCCTTTTTTTGGTGATGGAATATACGTTTTTCTTTCTTTTTTCCTTTTTTCTCTTTAATTACAAAGAACTAGGAATAAATATTTGAATTTTGGACTTTTGTACAAGCCACAAAAAGGCATCCAAATTTTTTTCTCTTTCCTTTTCTTCAAATTAAATATTTTGTATACACCTATGTATATCATTTCATCCTTCATGCCTTTTTTTTACATGAAAGATCATGCCCCTTCGCCTTCCTTTTTTCTCAAGCCTCTTGTTACATGGACTCCGACATCAGGGTGCGAAATCTCGGGGGGGACGGGAGGGATTTCCCCCCACCAAAAATTTTATACTTGCGTTTCCCCCCCACCAAAATATGTAAGGGGGGACACTTTAATATGAAAATATAAGTAGGTCTATAATGAAAATTTTCAAACAAACAATAAATTTGAATGCATGCCTGTTTTTCAAAAACGTAGTTTAGTTGTAAAGGTATCAGGTGTTTAACTTTGTCGGCTGTTTCTTTGTGACGAGATGGAGACCTTTATTCTCTAGCGTACCAGTTGCTTACAAAATTGGTAAAATATCTTAAACAGTTAACGAATCTACAAACAGGTTTGCGGATAAGCACTTGCTTTTATATGTAACATATGTGGACGAAGAAAATAACCATTGTTGTTGTTTTTATAAATTAGTGCCTGTAGAAAATGCCGATGCAAAATTCGTTGAAGAGAAAATTATTCAAGCGTTTTCCGAAGATGGCATATTTTTAATCTAAAGAAAAGCTTGTTAGATTTGGTTCGGACGGGGATGTAGTGTTTACTGGGAGAAACAAGGTGTTGCTGCCCAAATTAGAAGAAATGTCGACCAGTGTCTAATTAGCGTACAGTACATGCCACATCGAATGGATCTTGTATCTGAAAGAGTTTTTGATGTTGTGAATGTTGTTCACAATTTTGAATATTTGTTAGGCGAACTTCATACAGCTGCAAAACTTAAAAGTATCGCGACAGTCACAGATGCCGCAGGACTGCAAAAAATCAAAAGATTGTTTCACATACGTTGGATTTCAAATGAGGAGCATGTATTATTTGCAGTCTTTACATATTTTTCTTGTATAATGCAATTCCTACTTTTGGACTATGAAAATGCTGACCATTTCAACAGAGATAGTTTTAAACTGAGTGGTATTTACAAAAAACTGTTGGAGAAAAGGAACATTCTATTGCTCGGTTTTCTTCTGGATATTGCATCCATTCTGTCTAATATTAGTAAAACGATGCAAAAGGAACCAGTTTCGTACAATGAAATAGAGCAAGAATTGAATCTTTAATCCAAGCTCTGAGAGAAATGCATATGAAAGATGATGTCTACCAAAGTCTTTGTATTAGTGCACTGCAGACAAGCGTCTGATACAGGGAGTGATGATAGTGAGTTTGATCAAATAAAGGGGCAGGTAATCCAGGGTTTAGTGGAAAGAGGGTTTCCTTCTAATGATGTCCTAAAGTGCTTTTCAGTGTTCGTTATAACATGAGTAAGATCGGCCGGCAACGTAGACGAATATAAAGAAGCTCAATTGTTTGGATTAAATCCTGATACTGCAGTGTTAGAATGGCTTAGTTTGATTTAGTTTAACGTCCCACGATTATGCCTGCTAGGCTAAAGGAGACGTGGACCTACTGATTATAATTGAATCCGAGCAGTTTGGTCGTTCAATTGTACACCACCGGGAATCGAATCAGGGACCACGAATCGAAATCAAGCGTGCTAGCCATTAGACCAAACGGGGGTTCTACAGTGTCAGAATGGAGAGAGTACAAGTCAAGTTCTAAGTCGGTAAATGATTTTCAAGTTCTTAAAGACTTAACGCGGAAAGTTCGTTCTGTGCCATTATCAACTGCTGCCTGTGAACGTGGAGTCAGTGTTGTTTATATTAAAAGTTTCGAAAGAACCCTATGTTGGTGAGTACCTTTCAATCTTTATTAACAATTAAACTCAGTGGAACTCCTTTAAAATTATGGGATGCTGTTACTGCTGCTCATACGTGGACCTCTTCTGACCATCACATGTTCAACTCTCGTTACACACGGAAAGAAAGTGAAGTAATCTTAATTTTTTTCTCTAAGGTAAGATACGTTATTGTGGCTCTCTCCGCTGGTCTACTGGCTAGCATTCGCGCACCATCTTCGGTGCACGGAGTCCCTGGTTCGATTCCCGGAGGAAGCGCCCTACAAAAATTTGAACGATTACCGTGGTTCGGATTCCACTTTAAATTGTAAGTCCACATCTCATAGCTTCGCTGCTGAAAAAGGACACTAAATTTAAATAAGCAAATCAATCGTATTGTTGTATTTGTGCTTTCATTTTCTAAGGTTTAATGTCCTACGAATATTCAGTAAAACTAAGGAAGACGGTCATGATGAGATAGATAATAATGGTGGATTAAGATAGTGGAAGGAGGCGGGAGGACCCCGAGAAAACCCACACACAAATTGTTTGTATTCCACAAGCAGAATTTGGCGCGAGCTAGGATCCAGCCAGGGATTCCACGCACCTGAGGTGAGCGCTCAACCACTGAAGTAGCACGGCTTTTTGTTGTCTATCAAGTATTTGTATTAAAACCATATCTGTTATTTATAATAATATATTCTTGCTAATAATACAATATAAATACATAGTATTATTTAGACTTACATAAGTGACCGGATATCTGAGCGACCAAACTGAAATACTAAATACTTCGCGAAGAAACGGGAATTTCATAATTAATAAAAACTATGCTCTGACTCTACTGCTCATGGGGATCTATGGCTCGCCAGGTGAAGCGCTTCAAGTTAGTAGTTCTAATGCTTGGTTAGGACATCGGTTCTCAGGGACTATTATTTCTGGCTTATAGATTTATACCGCATTTTCGTGAATGCAGTCTTCAATATGATGGTAAACACAAGGGTACTGTGGCCCCACGGGACTCTAACCTTGGGCCGTACGCACCGAAGTGTATATTAAATGTAGTAGATATGTTATCAATTTTGGTTAAATGAATAAATAACATTAAAGTATTTTTTAAATAATAATGTTGACTAGTTTGAACATTAATTATTATTATTATTATTACTAGTAATAATAATAATCCATTAAAATTTCAACTTTTTGGAGGCTCTACGAAGCATTAGTGTGGATCACTGAACTTCTTCCCACCACCATTTTCAAATGATTTCGCACCCTGTCCGACATCCATGATTTTGTAAGGTTTTGTTTACTCACTGTTGCTTTTAACGTCGTACTCCGCTGTCAAACAATGCATACCTTCCCCGCCAAGCTATAACTTCGTTCACCGACTTTCTAGAGTAAACCTTGTTCATAAAGGTGATTAACCATGTCTTCTTGCCTCAGGCCCAAATGGACGAATTATACAGGGAATGGCGCATACTTCGATGTCGCCCGTATCATATCTTGGTCGGATGAATGTAGCGAACATGCAGCCAGAATGGGCAAAATTATAAGTTTATTTTTAAAAACACCTTTTATTATTAAGAAATTAACATTTTTTGTTTGGAACTGTGAGCATCCTTTGCGATTCCAGAATAGACTGTTATTACGGAAATAGGAACACGGATGTCACAGTAACACACTTTCACCGACTTAAAATTAAAATCCATATGAGTAAACTAGGATGCTTATCCATATATAAGCTCAAATTTAGAAAGTTTACTTGTCCAATTCAACACGAGTGAATAGAGTGTCAACGCCGTCGCTCTGTGCGCCGAAAGAAAGGACCCGAAGCCAATACTTCGGTGATGTAGCATCTAGCACCAAAGGTCCAAGTAGCTGATCCGGTCCACGTTCAAGTGTCCAGAAACGTCTCTGCCTGAGACGACCTCCAGGGAGGACTTCACAGACGCAATCCAGCTCCGCCGAGGTTGACGACGAGGAGAGCCGCCAACCAAGTTCGAACCCCAGACTTGAAGGTTCCAAGCCGAGTAGCGAGGCCCAGCGAGTCTACGAGGCGACGCCACAAGAGAAGAAGAAGAGGAACAGTTTCCCGGCGGGTTTGAACCAAGGACCTCAACAACCGAATACAAGTGCATAGTGCGTCGTATGAATTCCAACAACAACAGTGTCAACAGTTAGCCCAGCTCATTGGACAACATCCAGCCGAGAGATACGTGAGTAAGCAAAACCATATTTGGATTTGTTTCTCAAAGAGGTTCATTTGAGGAAAAAGGAAGCTAATATTCTATTCCCACACATAGCCTTGCATTGGCATGTTTTAATTCCTTTGTCTCAATTTGGTTAGCCTTCAGCTAACGAGACACCCGGTCATAAACCGAGATCCCTCAGGTCAATGTGTGGACCGGTCTAGTTAGAAATTTAAATTATCCCCTTTTAGAACTTCGGATCTTTCATCTCATTCATTCATCTTTCCATCATCATTATCTATTTTGTAACAAGATATAAAATCCAATTTTCAATCTTTCATTTACGTGACATATTATCTCTTACCAAAGCACCGTTGTACAAGATACAGCATTAGATCATTGGAACTTAAGAATCAGAATCAATTCGGAACGTTAACCTATGCAAATTTAAAAGCTAAATTAATTGTATTAAGCAGACCGAAGATGCCGTCATGTAAAGGAGAACAAATGATTTCAATTTCAGCAGAGACCAGAGGACCCTATAGATTCATACTTCTTGCGTAAACTTCGTTAAAATAGACAATTAATTCCGGAAAGGTCGGAGGAGAAGAAGATCCACCACTTTTCCCTAGGACTTCAAGGAGATTTTGCCAACAAAATTCCATTAGAAAGATTTGCGATTATGGATGTTTTACAAATTTCAATACCTTAGAAGCCGCCAATGATCTTTTACAAAAGCGAGATCATGCAGAATTACCGCAAAAACTACACACGTTATATGGCAAAAACTCTAGACCTAATCCTCTGAAACAGAATCCATCATATCGAATCTATATATTAGCAAACGAGCCAAAGATGACATATCCCATTCAACAATCTTCCCATCATAGTTTTCCTGTACAAATGCAACCTGCTATGCATTCAATGCACAGTTATATTCCCGTCCATCCACAACTGCTTAACAGCTATCAGTCTAATCTACTTTTCAAATTCTCTTAACCAATAGCGCCTAACACAGAAGAACATCTTAAAGGTAGTCAAGAATAAAGGTACGTTCCCCACCAGGAGTAACCTGATTTTAACTGATTATACCACTTTGGCCAATAAAATGGCGGAGTTATCATTAGTAACAGCACAATTTAGTTACAGAAGTCAGTCAAAGAGTAGGGTCAGATTTAGGAAGACGAACAACCGATATTATAATAATAAAGGGAAAAGAAAACATGAGTAACCGAACCAGTTTTTGGAAAAACCAAAACCGGTTTCGGTGGGAGAAAACACATTTCGGTGAAAAACTGAACCGTTTTTCAAGAAAACCGATACATGTTTCGGTGAAAAACCGAACGGGTGTTGGTGAAAACAGAAATGTCGGTTTTTCTAGAAACCGGTTTCCGTTTTTTATAAAAGCCGGTTTTGCCCATACCTGGTTTTAAGCTTTCTCAAAGGAAAAATCTTCATAAGTACTTTAGATTTATCGGTTAGATATTTCCAAATTGTACTTCATCCTAAAAACCAAAAATGTATGACTTTGGAGGTCAATCACACGAGAAAATCGTAGGAATGTTTAGATGTGTGATGGGATGCCGTACCTCAGGCGAGGCGCTTAATCTTGTAACCACTCCGTGTTAGAGGTCTCCGTTCGTGCTGCCATTTATTTATAACAAACTTGAGTTCGAGTCTCGGTTCGTGGTTCGTGGTCCTACCAATAAGTATTCTCCTGAGACCGGAACTTACCTGGATAGGACGATGAAGGACCTCTCCAAGAAGAGGTTACAAGTTGTTTCCAAATCGCTCGTCGGTCACAATGATGAGATGAGCATTAGGCGCCGAGAGGTTCGGATGTCTCTTCCCGAAAACCTCACGGACGATCAGACGGTCATCCAGACCATAACGCACACAAACATCACTCACACAAACAACAAAAACACACTGGATTAAATAACACTATACTTATTTATTAGAATACTAATATATAAAAAAAATAACAAAGAGAAACGAACACAACACTTAACACAGAATATGTGTGATAATTTTCATCACTGAAATCACACTTTGCCTTTTTAATGCAATGTAGCCCTTTATAAATATATATATATATATATATACAGACTGTCCCATAATTCGTGTGTAAACTTTAATTTCATAGTACTCAGAACTGGTAAAAGCTAGAACTGTGAAATTTGGAGGCAATTTAGAGGAAGGTCAGAAGATTTGTTTGATAGCAAAATGAGATCGCGGGTATTATTGTTTGCGGAGTTACAGGGTCAGAGGTCAAAATGCGATTTTTTCCTTATGGGATTTCAATGTTAAATAGTAGTCTCACATGCCATTTTTTTGAATATGCATCTCCGGTAGCAAAAATTGGTATATCGACATAAATTCTGATCCGAAACAATGTGATAACGAGAAATTTGGGCAATCGTGACCCGGTGACCTCTAGCAGGTCATCTGTGACCCTTGAAGAAAAAGCTCCCTTTTCAACAGCTTATTGTACACAACTAATTCAGTTGAAGATAATGTTAAAAACACATATGCACAAAGGATCTACTGAACATCCTTTTTAGCAAAACGAAGAGGTCAGCAATATCATCAGAGGTCAAAGGTCACGTAGTTAAAATGTCATATTTGATGTGTTAACAAATAAGAAACTGTGACATTGGAAATAATGCTTTGAAGTGCCATAGAACACATGCATAATGATCCTTCCAACGAGTGTGTATGGACATAGGGAAAAGGTCATCCTAAGAGGTCAAAGGTCACGCAGTTAAAATTTCATGTTTGATGTGTTAGCAACTATGAAACTGTGGCGTTTGAAAAATGATTTGAGCTACCATGGAACACATGCATAAAAGGTCTTTCGAATTGGTGTATATGGGCATAGGAGAAAGGTCAACAATGTCATAAAAGGTCAAAGGTCACGCAGTTAAAATTTCATGTTTGAAGTGTTAAGAAGTATGAAACTGCGATGTTGGAAATAAGGATTTGACTGCCACTGGACACATGCAGAAAAGATCTTCCAATTGGTGTGTGTGTGAAGTCAACAATATCGTAAAAGGTCAAAGGTCACGCAGGTAAAATTTCATGTTTGATGTGTTAGCAAGTATTAAACTGAGACGTTTGAAAAATGCTTTGTGCTACTACAGAAAACACGCATAAAGGTCCTTCCAATTGGTGTGTATGGGCATAGCAAAAAGGTCAACAATGTCATAAAAGATCAAAGGTCACACAGTTAAAATTTCATGTATGATGTGTTAGCAAGTATAAAACTGTGGCGTTTTAAATATGGATTTTAGCTTCCATAAAACACATGCAGAAAGATCCTTCCAAGGGGTGCACATGACCATAATGAAAGGTCAATATTGCCATAAGGTGGAGAAGCCTAATTTTGTAATTCAAATACTGCAGGAAATGGTAGGTATGTTTCTGTGATGTTTAAAACAATGATGTGCTAAACTTAAGTTCACTCTGGGTATAAGTGTCTTTGTGAAGATTTTTTCAAGAGTGTCTCGAGTTATCTGTTCAACGGCACGCTGTATCGATCGTCGAAGTTCTTCAAGTGTTACTGAAGGAGTTTTATAAACTTGTTGCTTAAGAAAGCCCCATAGAAAGAAGTCGCATGGGGTTAGATCAGGACTTCCAGCTGGCCACTCAACATCAGAAACTATTTATTAAACGGTTTCCAAACCTTCCTCTCAAAATTTGGAATGTTGCCCTAGTACGATGTGCTGGAGCACCATCCTGTTGAAGCCACATATCATTGTGTGGATCAAGATTTAAGGGATCAAGTTCAGGGAAAAGAAATTCTCGCAACATATTTTGGTATGTAAGTTGATTAACGTTTCCTTCGAAGAAAAACGGCCCTATAACAACAGTTGCTGTTATTCCCATCCACACGATAATACCCCTTTGATCTGCACAGCGTTCAATTCTTTCCGCCGGTGGACTGGGTCCCAAGAACCGTTTATGTGACGAAGACACTGTTCCATTTAAAAAAAAAAAAAAGCTTCATCTGACATTATAAGTTGAAATAAAAAATATGGGATTTTCATTTAATTTGTCTATCAACCAGTTACAAAATAAAATTCCGGCACCGAAATAATCATCATGTAATTTATTTACAATCTTCATACTGTACGCCTGAACCTCAAGCACACGCAATATCCTACTCAGCAAACTTCTTTTAACGTTGGATGCAACACTCCGGCGACGGATTGATTTTCTTGGTGAACTAAGCACAGAATGAATCCTCGGTAGAGATCCTTACAGATGGTTCTGCCTTTCGTTGTCGCTGAGAAAGATGTTCCCTTCTAAAACAGTTATTCCGAAACTGTTTGCAAAGATGAAGAATTTGGGTATTGCTTATTTTCATACCCCACCGTGCAAACGCCTTTCTCCGCGTTTTTTTTAACCTACTTCCTACTAAGAACTGTATGCAAATCGGCACGTTGTTCCTTTGTTAGAATATCCACTGGGACTTACACAATTACACACACACACTTCCAAACACGTAGGCCTATGAGTATAGGGAAAATAAGAAATACAACAGCTTTTATTTTCTTACACACTCCCAAGACGCACAATATTCTCAAACACTCAAGATTCACCAACTCATTTAATTTTAAGCTCAGCTCCACACTCCACTGCCTCACTGTCTCTGTCCTACCAGATTATCATTCTAGCAACACCAAACCACCCTTGTGAACGAAACAGACTGATTATTTGACGTGAGTTCAAAACATAAACAGGTCGTGTTTATGCTTCAGTCATGAAAGGGTATAAATAAGCGATAAGAGTGCGTCTCTTCCTACATATGGGGAAGCAATTTATTTCCAGTGGAATTATTTTTATTTTCTCAATTTCCTGGGTAAGCATCAAGGAAATATTAAGGCTGCCATATTTATTTTCCATGAGAATAGGGACATCTTTGTTCTCCCCTCAAACTTCACAACACAATGCATTGCTTGGAAACAGTTTATTTTCAATGCATTATTCTTTTTTATATGAATACAAAGAAATAACGAACAATCTGTAGTACAGTCTGTTCTCAGGATTTTTTTTTCTTTTTTTTTTTTTTTTTGAGAACAGTGATTTGCATTTACATGTGATATTTTCATTGGAAAATGCTACCCAAATAATATGTTTTTTAGAATCTAGACGAAAGAAAATCCTGCACCCACTATGCCCTAGAATGTCCTGCACACAATAGTGCGCATTCTATAATGACTTCCTAAAATTAAGTATTCTTGTTATTTAAAAGAAAAGATTTCCGAGAGCCCAAATAAATATTCTTAATTTTATATACCATACCAACTAAATTAGTTCTCAAACATTGCCGTCTCATACTTGCCAATATACGAACTATAAACTTCTTATTTCGTGACCTTTGACCTTTTATGACACTGTTGACCATTAATTATGCATGTATTCCATGGGCGCCTTTTTGCATGTATTCTATGGCGGTCAAATCACTTTTCAAACGTCACACTTTCATATTTGTTAACAGTAGCGTACCCAGGAATTTATTTCGGGGGGGGTTCAAACTAAATATGAAGCTATTTTATATTAAAATTGCTAAAATTGCCCCTAAAATTAGGCTAAATTTTTAAAAAGTCGAAATTTCGGGGGGGGGGTCCGGACCCCTGTGTCCCCCCCCTTCCGTACGTCCCTGTTTGTTAACACAAACTATCATATTTTAACTGCGTGACCTTTGACCTTTTATGACATTAACCTTTTTCTAAGACCATGGACTCCCCTTGGAAGGAGCTTTATCCATGTGTTCTATGCGAGCTGCAATTATTCTTTCTAACGTCAGAGTTTCATACTTGTTAACACATCAAACATGACATTTTAACTGCGTGACCTCTGACCTTTTATGACATTGTTGACCTTTTTGCTATGCCCATACACACCAATTGGAAAGACCTTTATGCATATTTTCTATGGCAGCTATGGCTCCCTTATTTCCAACATCACAGTTTCATACTTGCTGATATATCAAACATAAAATTGAAACTGCGTGACCTTTGACCTTTAAGGACGTTCTTGATCTTTTTCCTGTGCCCATACACATCCGTTGGAAGGACCTTTCTGTATGTATTCTATGGCACGTCAAATCATTTTTCAAACGTCGCCGTTCCATATTTTCTAACGCATCAAACATGAAATTTTAACTGCGTGACCTTTGACCTTTTATGACATTGTTGACCTTTCTCCTATGCCCATATACACCAATTCGAAAGACCTTTTATGCATGTGTTCCATGGTAGCTCAAATCATTTTTCAAACGCCACAGTTTCATAGTTGCTAACACATCAAACATGAAATTTTAACTGCGTGACCTTTGACCTCTTAGGATGACCTTTTCCCTATGTCCATACACACTCGTTGGAAGGATCATTATGCATGTGTTCTATGGCACTTCAAAGCATTATTTCCAATGTCACAGTTTCTTATTTGTTAACACATCAAATATGACATTTTAACTACGTGACCTTTGACCTCTGATGATATTGCTGACCTCTTCGTTTTGCTAAAAAGGATGTTCAGTAGATCCTTTGTGCATATGTGTTTTTAACATTATCTTCAACTGAATTAGTTGTGTACAATAAGCTGTTGAAAAGGGAGCTTTTTCTTCAAGGGTCACAGATGACCTGCTAGAGGTCACCGGGTCACGATTGCCCAAATTTCTCGTTATCACATTGTTTCGGATCAGAATTTATGTCGATATACCAATTTTTGCTACCGGAGATGCATATTCAAAAAAATGGCATGTGAGACTACTATTTAACATTGAAATCCCATAAGGAAAAAATCGCATTTTGACCTCTGACCCTGTAACTCCGCAAACAATAATACCCGTTATCTCATTTTGCTATCAAACAAATCTTCTGACCTTCCTCTAAATTGCCTCCAAATTTCACAGTTCTAGCTTTTACCAGTTCTGAGTACTATGAAATTAAAGTTTACACACGAATTATGGGACAGTCTGTATATATATATATATATATATATATATATATATATATATATATATATATGAGATTATATCTGAGATCTCACTATGAATGCTTCTCTCACACCATTGACGCACTTGGGGGATTAGCACTGGGGGAAAAGTTGCCTAGATAATCCCACGTAGAAATCCATTTGCTGCCCCAAACAATCCTGAAGCGTAAAGATGAGTCTTCAGCAAATTAAAAAAGTAGAATGCTGATGTTGGAGGGCGCGTGTATAACATTTTAGACGCACAAGGTTTGAGAAACTGGGACTTCACTAGTTGGGGCTAGCCGTAAGAAAACGTCCTTTGGGGCTAATAGCTTGTGCCCCTTAACACAAAATCATACTTAATTTCCTTCGCAACGTGCGTGGTGGCTGCACACAATACCGGAGTCAAACTCCCTGAGCGCTAAAGCTCAAGGTACGAACTGCAGTGGTTGAGTGAAGAGTGTTGGCAGTTCATTCCCAAAACCACTCAGTTAACTCACCTGTATGCACATACAAACTGAATACAAAAAAAATTATGTTAATTTTAGTCTACTGGCTACGACGCACGAGACACTGCGATAACTCGGGCGTGAGAAAGTACAGATAAGGAACTGCAAAACCAACGTGACTGGTGTCACTTTGGTCATTTGAACATCTGGTCAGCCAGTATTTCTCTAAACTACTGCAATATTGCCATAAGCGATTAAAGAAAGCACTTAATATAGTTCCAAATAACTGCAGAATAAATACTGTGTATAATAATAAGTCAGGGAAAAACACTGATAAGGTTCGTCGCTGACAAATATTCTCACCAAAAAGCAATGTTTTAAATATATATATGAAAAAATAATTAAAGACTTCTTTGTCCAGTTGTGTGGGAAAGAAGCAATTCCCACCGAAGAAAGAACTTATATGCGTCGCAGAATAAAGTATAAATCAAAAAATAATCACTGTCTCTACGAAATATACAGAGCGTCCCCAAAAAATACTTCTATAACCCGTTATAATCTCACGACGAGAATGATTTTGAACGCATTACACAATAGGGTTATTTCTTTTGCAGATGGTATCGTATGCGGAAGTTACAAGTTTCAGCAGCAATTACAGGATTTAGAAATTGTATTCAAAAACTTAGAAATCACGACTTTCGTGCTTCTAAGAAAACAGACTTGTGTTATCACAAATTGAATGTTTTGGGATATCTTGTCAGCGGGAAAACCATCAAAATATCATCTAAAATAGCTAAGAACATAAAAAACTTTAAAAGGCCAACTACAAAGCAAACTCATAAAAAAGTTTTATTGTTTTAGGCTCGTATCCTAGAGCATATAGTAAAGGTTTTGCGACTAAATGGAACCATCTCAACAATTGGCAACTCCTAACTCTAAATTTAATTTGACAAAGGAACGTGACACTCTCTTTGAAGAATTCATGGAGGACATACTTCAAGCCCCCTCTCTCTTCCTCATTTTGACGTTTCCCTAGAAATAAGGGTATATACCGACATCAGCCATATTCAGGAAGGGGTATACTCGCTTCTTATAATCCAGAAACTGACACAGAAAAGTAGTAGCTATTGCAGCAGGAGATTGACGAAATACGAAAAGAAGGTTTGGATTCGGCAAAAAGAATTATATGCTCTTGTATATACCTTATGAAAATTTCGTTATTTTGCACTCAACAAACATTTAATATTTATGTGGACGCCAAATGCCTAGCTACATTAAACACAACTAGATAAGGTTGGAAAATAACTTCTTCTTTTGTGGGCTAGGGCATCCTGAATAACGCCTCACCATTGAATCTTGTCTCTAGCTCTGTTTCTCCATCCCCGAATACCCATTCCACGAAGGTCTTCCCCAACGTCTTCTAACCATCCTGTCCTGGGTCATCATCTCGCTCTGTTTGTACCGATAATATTTTGGCTGATCATCTAGTTTGGGATTTTCGTATCGTTCATTCGTATGACATGGACTATCCACTTGATTCTGTGTGACTTTGTTATGCGTACTATGTTTCCATTGTTGATTAGCTGGTATATTTCATGATTGTATCTTTGTCTATATGAGTCATCATCGTTCTTAATTGACCCGAAAATTATTTTTAAAATTTTCTTTTCAAGTGCTAACAGCCGTTCTAAAATTGCATGTGAATTTCCGCGCTTTGCACCCATAAGTCACCTTCGGTCTTAGAGTTTTGCGCATTCTCACTTTTGTTTCCCTAGATAGTATCTTGCTTCTTAATAGGTTTTCGTATTTGCAGTAACGTTTGCTGTCAGCCTGTACACTGTGTATTAAAGTCTTCATTATATCATTGTCACTCGTTATTAAGTGTCCTAAATAGTTAAACTGTTTGATACTCTCAAAGGTATAATTATTTATTTTTAGTTCTTGTTCAACCAGGTATAAACTATTTTTAGGCGATTATGAGTTTCACATGCAATATTTACGAGGCTCTAAACACAGCCGACATCATTAGTAGACCTGAGCAAACAAAGACATCTTAAATAGAAAATAGAATAAAGACAACAAGGGAAAAAAGCAAATATTATCATACATTTAGATCCAACACTCTTCAGGTCAATCTTTTAGAAACGGAAAATAACGATATTTTACCTAATATATCCGAGGAACAGCGTAATGACGATAATAATAAAAATATTATCTCTGTCTTAGAAGGAAAAGAGCCAGACAGAATTTGTACAGTTAGATCGGCGAGATTTTTCTTTGTCTTAAAGACGGCATACTTTACAGAAAACAAAATCATCCCTATTACGGACTATTTCATCTTTTATGTATACCGAAGTCTTTAGTCAATTTGTGGCTTACAACACTTCACAAGTGACCTACCAGTCCGCATTTTGGATTCACAAAATCTTATAAGACTGCTACAAAGAAATTCTGTACACCGCATCTTAAGAATTAACTTGCTCATAAGATACATACATGCCCAGAACGTCAGAAATTAAAAAGGCTACCGGAGAAGAAATAGGCTGAGCTGTTGCATCATCCTTTAGGAGGCATTGGGCAGCTTGGGTTTATGATGAGCTTGGACCATTCCGAAGTGAAGAAGGACGAAATAAGTATATATTGGTAGCAACAGAATTATCAATGGGTTATGTAGTCGCAAGGATAGTGGATTCAATAACTATTGAATACAGAAAATTTTTAGATTATGATATCTTTTTAAAATCTGCAGTACTCACGACATTATACTTGGACATTATCCATGCCGCTCGTCTGCAGCTTTTTGTACAGAAGCACGACTTCACTTACAAATACTCCCCAACGTACAATCACACTGAAATCGGATTAGTAGACAAATGAATAAAACTATACAAAATTGTCTTAAATTTTTGTACAAGAGCATCACATTAACTGGCAAAAATGGCTACAGCTTGTTATTCTCGATATAAACACTTATATACAAAGTGGAATCAAATATTCATCTAGCATTTTACTATTTGGATATGAATTCCAATGGAATGCACGTTTGGTTCTCAACAAAGCATACATGTTATCAAAGATAAATTGACGACAATTAGAAAAGGTTGCAAACCAATCTGGAACAGGCATACATTAAACAAAAGAAATTTTATTATAAACACCATAAACAAACATCCTACAAGCCAGGATATCCTGTTTTATTTTATTGCCTTTCATGATAGCAAAGTTACGCAGAGTGTTTTACCAATCACTACGAGGAGTCGGCGGAAATAAACCTACAACTTGATCCAAATTTGTACCGAGTCGAGTTACCTGCATAACAAGCCCTTTCCAACAGTACTACTCTCATGTTCCTATCATTCAGCTGAATGGGAAAAATCGAAAAAAAAAAACGGAAATTTTTCTAAAAAAAAATCACACCTTTGGCCCGGCCCTGATTTTACGTAGGGATCTAAAAAATTCGAGAAATACCCAAATGTACAGCGGTGGACACTTCTAAATGGTACACCTTAGCCGGAAATCTCCATATGGCTGTACCATTTAGAAGTGTCCACCACTGTACACAGAATCGGAATGCCAGGTTTCAATCTGATATGTTGAAAACTAAAGGCGTGAAAACGTTTTGAAATTCGCCTTATTAAAGAAAAAAATGTCACGCCACTCCGCCCCCACTCTGCGCTGCCAAGTTGACAATCCGGTTCCAAAACGCATCTGAGGTGTTCTTTGAAGTATCCTTGACTTGACCAATAAAAACGGCTGAAATACCTGGCATAGAACCTAAATAAGCTGTCAAAGACGATACTTCACCAAGGTAATAAACGCTACCAAAATCCTAAAAGGGTTAATAAATCAAAGACTTCTTTAGGTTTCCAGATGAACGGGGATATTAACTTCACCAAATGAAGTTTCGTCACTGCAATTTCATTATTCGACGTTGCCTCCCTATGGATGCGTGCCTGTCTTTACAGGTATTTCTTTACCTTATATCAGTAAGGAATTTAGAAGAAATTCGTTTTGATTAATCTCGGGATTCGGGAGGGGGGGCGTTAAGATATAATTAACACTAGCTTCTTTTCTCTTTAGAAGTTCCGGAATTTAGGGACTTCAGCCCGAAAGCCCCTTTCCTATAACCGCTACTGCCTTATATAATAATAAGCCAAAGTATAATTCTCAAATAAATATGAATAACTTATCTGACATTCCCATTTGAGTTGCTATTTTCTTCCGCTCTCTATTTAAAACATGCCTATTATGATGTTGTTTGTGTCTCTTATCGATATTGTTGGAACATTCTTCATTAGTTCATGGCAGCATTCCTTATTACCATATGTCTTTCATAATCAAATTTAATAATGCAGTAAAACCTCTTGAGCATAGATACACACAATCCTCTTGAGCATAGATACACATCAATCAATGAGTTTCATGACAGTTTTCCATATTGAGTACCGGGTTCAGTACTTGAACCCTTGCCTCGCATTGGTGGTATTGAGAATATGAGTTCTAGGTAAATGAGGTAGTTAGGAAAGGCGAGACGCAATTTCCAACGTATTGTGATGTTGGTAAATTGGTACCAACTTCCTCCAATGGTCTGATTGAGTGGTTGTGAAAGAATACTTGAGATGTTTCCTCAGATCTTCACTTTTCTGTTACTGGAGATGGAGATTGGACTCTGACTTGTAGAATGATGCATCTTGATTGGTGATCTTTTCTTCGAATGATAGTAGCTGGAGTGGCCCTTATAAGGGTGTGGTCATGTCTGTGTGTGTTTGTGAAGTTAATCCTGAAGTTCGTCTGAAATTTCACAGAGGATGGAAAGTTTCGTGAACACATCTGTAGCTGATTTAATCCGTTGAATTCGGCCATGAAATGCTTGGAAAACCTTCTTCAACTGGGGACCTTGAAATAAGGTGAGAAGGTCTCGCCAGGTTGCATCAGGATTTTCTGGTGAAGACTGTCCTACAGGGGCATCCTCCGACTTCGTGAATGAAGAATTTGTTTCTGCAGCATAAGTTGTTTGAGAGTTTGTCATGTTTGCTGGTTTCGAGGAAGAGTCTGGAGAGAGAGCTGGAAAATCCTTCGCATGAGGAAGCGATTGTTTGGGGGAAGTTCGTCTGGAGAATACCTTATTAATCGTTGGACATCTTGAATAGTTAGCTGGGTGTTCTCCTCCACAATTGGGACATTTTACTGCCGCACCCGGATTTTTACGTGAACATTCATAACTGAGGTGACCTTCGCATTTAATACAGCGGGGATTGGCATGACAAGATCCAGGCGCTGGCAGCGGTAATATCACACGTATGATTTAGCTTTATACGGCTCAATTTTGATTTTTTATAGAATTCAAGGAATTCCAATTTATAGATACTATGGCTATTTGTCGTCTTCTTTAGCATCACTAGGAAAAAGGGCATAAGGAGACTACCTCTGCCTTTCATTTGAGATACAGAGGTGACTGCATAACCTCGGTTTTCCAGGCCAAACTTGATATTGTCCAATGAAGTATCGATGCGTAATTGTCTGATTACCACTTTAATTATCGGATCTTTCCGCACAGTTTCCAGAGAGTACTGTAACTTAAATTCTGTACAGAAGTTTATAAGTTCTGTGTAGACTTTCTGTGTCTGACATTGGGATTTAATGCGATCAGGATGGGCTGCACAGTGTGGGATCTTCTTGCAAACAGTAGAAGTGCCATGTGTGAGTTTATAACCTTTATTGTCAGGATATTCATAAATGCTAAGAGATTTGATGTGACGACGGCTGCCGGTGTTATTACTATCTCTTGTGGCTGTGGGAGAAGGAACAATCGGTTCAGTAGGCACTGCATTTTCCATATTTTCACCCATTTTCCCTTGTTGATGGCCATCCATCGCTAGAGGGGCAAAACTATTTCCGGTTAGTACTTGTGCAGGTGTCTCATCTTCAGGTTTAAAGGTATGTTTTGCCAGTTTAAAAGGTCAGTCATCTGATATAGGCTCGTGGGCCACAAATCTAATCATTTGTAGAGCAACCTCAGTGCTGCTGGTAGTAGACATATTTCTAGAAGGAACAGGAATTGGAGAGTCTGCCGTGCGTTTTGGAAATTTAAAAGGGAGTTGTTCGTCGCGATTATCGTCTGCTTCTGTGGTCAACTTGCTATAGATAACACTATTATAACAATTGACGTGAGTGAGGAAAACAGCGGAAGATCAACTGGAGAGTCACTTCGCCTAAGATCATATTGTAGTGCTGTCTATATAATTATGAAGGTCTCGATCTTCTTTACTGAGCCGTATATATGTTCAAAGCACATATGAGGAATAGGATGATGGTTGGAGCATCTGAAACATTACATCATGACTTGATTTTGAGAAACTATGTCTACACTCTTGAGTAAATGAGCATGATGAGTTTGCAGAAATTTTAATAATTGGGAGTATAACTCCTGACTAGTTGCCTTACTTTGTACACTTGATGTGCAAGGTGCACCTTTCCGAGATGAAAGCATGATAAATTTTGTTTTATTCTTTTTTGTTTTGATATTTCCAAACAAAGGAATTTTTGGCGCGACAAAATCGTGTTGCGCTCAGTTCAAACTCAGCTCTTCAATCCTCTGCAGACGAAATTCTGAAAAAACGAAGATTTTATTCCGTGCAGCGCTTCAGGGAGAACTAATGAGAACAGGAGCCACAGCAATGCTTCCACTGAAGAACGATGTAAAAACAAACTGGGTTGTTTATCATCGCGACTACTAATTCGCCCTCGCGGTCGACTTCTAAATTGCGATATAGCGTACATCTCTGGCATGCGCTTACCCATTTGAATCCATGTGTTTGTTTCGTTATCGAGGTAGCGGCCGAGACAAATCTCGACCTCGATCGCGAGGTTTCTTCGGTATGTCTTTACTCTAAGGAAAGGCATGAAAATTCAAATAGCATGTCCAACATTACCGGCGTTCGAACCCGCGCTGCTTCTGATCCGAAGGCAGAGAAGTTTAATGCTAAAGGAGAGCTAGATGATGGAGCTGCATTGGATGAACGTCGCTGCTAACAGTTAGATATATATATATATATATATATATATATATATATATATATATATATATATATATATATATATATATATATATATATATATATATCATTATGGTAATAGTATACATGAGAACCCCCTGATCTGCATTTCTTCTGTGTTCTATTACCACTTCTACATGAAATACGATAAATTTTCTACGTAGTGCAATAGTAAGAAGTATCCATGTGCACAAGACATGCGATATGCGTTAAATCCCCCCCCCACACACACACATAGTCATAAAGTACAAGGGCACTACATAAAGTACAGGTACGTTCTTCTTTTATTTTCGTATCAGTCGATAAGTAAATAAAAGTCGCTTTGTTACCCCCTTTGTAAGTTCATACATACTCAATGAATAATCTCTTAAATGTATGAGCGTCCTGCTCCGTCGGGAACTGATGCATGTATACTATATAGAGATGCAAGGGCTCGGAAAAACCGGCTTTTTTTTAAAAAAAAAACTCGTTTTTTTCTGCTTCGCTTTTTTGCTTGGGAAATTTTGGGCTTTTTTGAAAATTTTGCTTTAAACTGATAAAGCAGACTTTGTTTTGCTTCTCTACAACAAAAAACTCATTTAAATATTGGTTGATGCAGATAATAATATGAAACCTCGAAAATAAACCATGAATTTCAAAAATATTTTTTTAAATTCTTAACATATTTACATTATGAATTCGAAAGGATTAACCAAAATTTGTAATAATATTTTAACCTCTTTTATACAATAAGTGCGTTAAAAAATGATACACAAATAACTAGCAAAATTGTATGTAGTATTTTTACTTCAAAATACGCCACCTATCAGGTGCTTTGGATCTGCAAAATCGATAAAGCTCCAAATTCCGTAATGCACTGACTGCTCCTTAAGCTTGTTCAGAATCGGGAAAGTATCGAATTTTCTGTTCATGGATCATATACGTAATAGACGGTTCACCTGAGCGTATGGTTACCTAAGCTCTAGAATATATAACCACCATCACTGTTTACCCAATGCTGAAGGTTTCTGAATTTTTAACAAGAAAATTCAATATAGTTACGAAACTTTTTTTATATATAAAAAAGAAAAACTATGGAATATATTCAAAAAGAGTGGAAGAACCAATCACTGTCCCAATTCACAAGAAAGACGACAAAATTGATTGTAATAATTATCGAGGCATTTCTCTTAACATTCTATTAATAAGATTGACCCCATACGCAGATGAAATTATTGGAGATTATCAGTGTGAATTTAGTCGAAATCGACCAGATTTTTACCATTCGACAAATACTCGAAAAGAAATGGGCATATATTACCCAGTACATCAACTGTTTATTGATTCTACAAAGGCTTACAACTCGGTTAGGAGAGAAACATTGTACAACATTCTTACAGAATTTGGAATACCGAAAAAGCTAGATTTATTAAGTGTTTAAATGAATTTCAGAGTAAAGTCCGAGTAGAAAAATGCGAGCTTACACGTCGAGACTGGCCTGAAACAAAGATATGCGTTATTGACGTTATTATTCAGCTTTGTTCTGGAGTACGCTATAAGAAAAATAAAAGATAGGAACCAGAGCCTAGAGTTGAATGGTATTCACCAGGTTATGGTGTATGGTGATGATGTAAATCTGATAGAACGATCGAAAGAAATGCAGAGGCCTTATTAAACGCTTGCAGTGACATGAGTAAATGCAGAGAAATCTAAATACAAGGAAGTTCACAAGGATCGTAATACAGCAAATAATGAATGCGTTAAAATATCAATTACTAATAATACTTCCGACGCAGTGGATACTTTCAAATATCTTGGATCAGTATTACCAGACCAAAATCATACCCACAAAGAAATTAAACGTCGACTAAAACCAGGAAATTCTTGTTATTATTCAGTTCAAAATATTTTTTCCTCGCGAATTCTGTCAAGGAATTTAAAGCTTAAAATATATAAAATGATAATCATGCCTGTTATGCTTTATGGTTGTGAAACATAGTCGCTTACGCTGAGGGAAGAACGCAGACTGAAATTATTTAAGAATAAAATTCTGAGACGAATATTTGGACCCAAGGGGAACGGGAATGGGGAATGGCGGAAACTTCACAAGGAGGAACTACATAATTTATACCCTTTACCAAACATCGTTAGTCATCAAGTCTAGGAGGCTCAGGTGAGCAGGTCATGTAGCCAGAATGGAAGAAAGTAGGAACACTTTCAAAGTTTTAACTGGAAATCCAATCGGGAAACGTCCATTAGGAAAACCTAGGAGCAGATGGGAGGACAATATTAAGATGGATCTAGCAGAAATAGGAATACAGAGTAGAAACTGGATTGGATTCGATAAGGACAGAAGTCAATGGAGAGCTTTTGTGGCAATAGAGAAAGAGAGAGAGAAAATACATTTAAGTTAAGCACAACACACATGAATGAGTGGTTAGCTTTCGCGCTTCTATCGTGACGTAAGGGATTCAACCCCGCATTCGACCATTTTGACAACAGTTTTTCTTAATCCCATCTGTGAATGTAGAGATTGTGCGTGTACTGTGAGTCCTGGCCGACTTACTTTCTAATCGTTTATAAATCTTTGTTATTATTAATTACCAGCAGTGATGGGTTTGCGAAGAGGGTTAGGGTGGGGATGTCTTTCGGATTGAAGCCTCTACCCCGAAATTACGGAATTTCTAAAACAAACTAAATATTAGTTTTGCCTTTACTCATAAACTTCAAGCTGTCCTCAAATAAAAAATAGGAATTTTTAGAAAAACTAAGCATTAATAATTAAAGCCCCTCCCAAAATACTTTTCTAAATCCGCCACTGGTTATCAGTATAAAATGGTCTTCAAGGTTGTATCTGGAAGATTATAGCTGAATATACAAACGAAACGAAATATTTGTTATGCCCGTACTCATAAACTTAAGCTCCTCTTAAATAAAAGTTAGAAATTTTTAGAAAAAAGAAACATTATTCGAAAAAAACAATCCCAAATATTTTTCTAAATCCGATACTGATTATTTCTATCAAATGGTGTTCAAGGTTGTGTCCGGAAGATTATTGTTAAATTATTGCACAGCTACAGTATAACGGAAATGTGGAAGTACGCTCTGACAGACATATTGAAAAACTTACGCTCTGATGGATATATTGAAAAACGTAAGTTTAATTATGTGCTAGAAGCTAGAGTACTAAGCTCTAAGAAGTGAAACACGGATGACTAAAAAGAAATGATCTAGAGAAGAAAAAATGTCGATAATTCAGAAGTTAAAATTAAGTTAAATAGCTTCTAAAATTGCCCTCAAATACTACGTACTTTATGTTTACTTTAATTCATAAACTATGTGCTCCATCCATTATAATGGTGAATTCCAGAGCGAAATATGCCATTCAGGTCATGGAATCTTATTTAACTTTAGAGTATACTATAAGAAAGCTATTTAAACAGAAAAATCATGAAAATGAAAAAAGCCAAAATTTCCAAAATTCTCGTTTTTTCCCAAAAAAGCCGGCTTTTTTCTGCAAAAAACCATCGATTCAAAAAAGCCGGCTTTTTTGCATTTATAATACTATATCCATTATTATTATATACATATTCAAGAAACTTCCTTAACTATCTAAATATTACTTCTAGTTAAGGAAGCTCGAAAGCGGCGTGTCAATAGATGGCAGCACAATATCCTTGCTTTTCACAGATACAGTTTTCTATTCATGAAATATCATAATTGATCTTATGAATTTAAACATACTTTCCCAGAGCTTTGCTTTGCTCTGCTCTGAAGCGCCACTAGAGCATAGTGACGAGTTTTGTAATTTCCTATCCTCTATCCTGGTCACTGAAGCTTGATCTCTGTGTGTATCGGTTGAGAGACTAATCTAGCCCAACTCATCCGATATCTACGCAGGTTGATAGCATCTTTGGCCCACCTAGACCACTATCCAAACGGGTGGTCTTCAAACCCGTAACCTAGACGACCCCTGCTATGGCATCTCGACAAGGCCCCGGTCATTCTGGATTACCTTCTGTTGTTGTACAGGGCCCCTCTCTGACGGCGGCAAAGCTTGATAAGCGCAAAGCCCGCCAAGAGTCAGAACCGAGCGGTCCAACGGGTCAATCTGCAAAAGCTAGTTTTGCTGCTGCATTACAGATGACACCTCCAACGAAACGCCATCATACTTTGAGTGAGTCTTCCTCAGCATCTAGCAATATGGATACCGAGATCACTGCCAATACATCATCAGCTAAACCTATCGTTCATTCTTTTCTCCTAACAAACTACGACGCCAAATACCATGATTTGAAACAGATCTATTTACGTTTACTTAAGTACGTGCCACGGTCGGATGTCAAGCAGCTCATACCCACCAAGAATGGTATTATCATCCGATCCACAGATCCAAACATAGCAACCACACTTCGCAATACTTACTCTTTTGAGATCTTTGGCAAATCGGCAAACCTTCAAAAGCTTACCTCTCAACAAGCGAAGCAGCCTCCACCTCCTCGCAAGCCTCCGGCTCTCTCTGTAGTTATCCGAGGAGTTGATCCACAATACACTGATGCTGAGATCGCTGAGGAACTCAACATGGAGGGTCATTCTATCATTAAATGCATTCGCATTAAGAACATATCCGGACCAACCTACATGGTCCGTGTTCTAACAAATAACCAAGAGACCGTGGATGATCTCCTTAGTAACGGTGCTTTTATATACTTAAAACGGCATCGAGTAGAACCATCCCGCTCACCACCTCCACTTCCAATGCGTTGTGAGCGATGCCAATCCTATAACTCGCATCATACCATCGACTGCAGGAACCCTTTCAAATGTGGGTACTGTGCCGGCCCACATTCGACTAAGTCGTGCACCAACCTTACTAATCCACCGCAATGCTCAGCTTGCCCAGATCAGCATCCTACCTACAGTTATAAATGTAAGGCCAAACCTGCTGCCGAGATACTTAAACCAGAGCTCACTGTTCCTATACGCATCCATAACGCCGATTCTGCTACACCACCCCCTACTTCTGCAAATCAACCGATTACCATTGACAAGTTTTTGGCATTTCTTACTGTTACATTGCAGAACATACATTCCTTCCTTCGTCAACATATTCTTCAACAAGTGCAACTAGCCGCAAAAACCATCCTGCATGTCAATTTTACGGGCACATACTCCAACAACTTCGCACACTTCCATTCTACTGTATATGAATCTGCAGTATAACTTTCTGCTCCGTCTAATTTCCTTACTTTTCATTATGGCAGTTCAGTGTTTATTTCTGAACATTCGTTCTCTCCAGAAAAACAGGCCTTTGTTTGAACAGCTGCTCCTTGAGGAACACATACATTGCTTTCTACTTAATGAGACATTCCTCTCACCGAATATATCCTGTAAAATTCCATCTTATCATCTTGTCCGCCACGACAATGCCGTTCCAGCCCGCCGTGCTAGTGGCGGTGTCGCAATTGGCTTTCCATCAACTATCTCTCATCGGCTACATGCTACCGGAGACCTAACGCTGCCTGAACATATTATTTCCACCTTATATTTCAAACATTGCTGCATCACGGTAGGCACCATCTATATACGACCCGGCCGACCTATTCCTCTCAGTTTTTTTTTCAGTATATATCAGACAACTTTCGCAGCTACATTATCATGGCCGATATTAACTACCACAGTCGCACAGATCACCAAAAGCTTACTTTTCGCAACTATCTTCAGACCCGCACGACAGGTTTCTTTCATCATATCCCTAAACCGACAAGACCGGCATCCAACACAACTCCTGATATTGTCGTAACTTCACCCAACCGTCTTTGCAAGCTTACCTTGACTGTCCTTGATCCGCTGGGGAGTGATCATGTCCCTATAAAACTCACTCTTCAACAACAGAGACCTATTCAACCACCTCCAACTGCTCCTCCCCGTTCAGTAGCTCGTTTTGACCGTGCTAATTGGCCTAAGTACAAGGAGTGCCTTTCTAATAAACTCACGTCTGTATCAGCCCCTACTACAGAGGCAGAATTTTACGATGCCTTACATACCATCACCGACAGTATACATCAGGCATCCGCTCAATCCATACCCCAGACTACAGTAACTTCCTACAGACCTAAGCTACCGCCTCAGTATTTACCTTTAATACGCCGTTCCCGCCAGTTCTATCGAGATTTTACTCACACAGGTAATCTGGAATCGCTTCGGCAACATCGCCAATACCAAAGAGCAGTCCATAACTATATTCTTGCCTATAAGACCAGAAACTGGATCAAAACTTGTAATAATCTCTCCGATACAGCCCACCCAACTAAGTACTGGAAACGATTTCACCAGCTCACTGGTCAAACCTCTCGTACTTCTTATCCGCTCCTCCTTAATGATACGCCCTTACACACTGACGAGGAAAAAGCCAATGCTTTTGCTGACCAACTGCAAGGGGTATTCACGCCTCTTGAACCTGCCCTTACAGCTCGTCGTCATCCTACAGCTCGGCTGAATCTCAACACACCATCACTCCAACCTCATACCGAACATCCTCTACCCGACGATTCACCTTTAACAGCTCCTATCACTGTCGCAGAAATTACCACCATTATAGCTCGTAAGCGTAACACTGCTCCAGGGCTAGATACTATTACCTACCGTCATATCAAAGAAGGGCCGTACATTCTCCATTATCTTCTGTCTCTTATTTTCACGTTCATTCTCCGTACTGGATTTATCCCTACCGATTGGAAAACATCAAAAACATTAATGTTCCTAAAACCGAACAAACCAGCTCCCTCTGTGTCTTCCTACCGCCCAATACAACTCACCCTTGTTTTCAGCAAGATACTCGAACGAATTCTTGTCTCACGCTTGCACATCCATCTCACCGCTCACAACCTTATTCCTCTTCATCAGGCTAGATTCCGTCCAAACTTCAGTATTAACGATCAACTTCTCCGCCTGATCACGTACATTACTGCTCAATTTAACCAATCTAAGCCTTCCTGTCTTGTCCTTTTCGATTTAGAAAAGGCGTTCGATAAAGTCTGGCACTTAGGTCTTCTATACAAACTCTTTTCTTTCCGCCTTCCAATATGTTACATTCGGTTCATCTACCATTTTCTCTCCGGTCGCCTGACATATGTTTCCATCAATACTGCTCTCTCACACCCGGTGTTTATCCATTCAGGTGTTCCTCAAGGCTCGGCTCTGTCCCCGCTTCTTTATCTACTGTATGTTGCTGACTTTCCTGCTCTTCCTACGAACGTCAGTCTATTTCAATATGCGGATGATACGGCTTTTCTGGCAACGGCAAATACTATTCAAAACATCAATCGCCTCCTCCAACCCGCCATTGATGCTTTCATTCAATGGTGTGATACATGGCGCCTCAAACTTAACGCCAATAAAATCCAGGCCATTATCTTCCTACCACCAGGTAAACGCAGTCGGGTTCATCGCAATCCATCCAATCTCAGTATTGAGATTGCAGGTACCCCACTTTCTGTTAGTCCCACAGTCACATATCTGGGCATTATCTTCGACTCCCATCTGAAATGGTCTGCTCATCTCAAGAGTCTTGCTCTTAAAGCGACCAACCGTCTGAACTTACTGCGACGCCTAACTGGGACTACCTGGGGCCTGAAACCTAACATACTTCTAAACACTTACAAGGCTTTTTAACGCCCTGTTTTGACTTATGGCTTTACAGCCTGGCTATCAGCTCCAGAGTCATATCACCGCAGGTTACAAATTCTTGAGCGCCATGCCCTACGCCTTGCCTTTAGAATTAAATTGCCAAGCCCTACACGCGACTTATATGAGAGAACACCTTTCCCACACCTCCTATATCACCTAGAAGACCTCCGTCTCCGGTACGTTACGAAGCGATTCCAGAATCACCATCCATTGCTTTTTGATGCTATGCACCACGAAGCCACTCTTCGTAAACCTAAAACCATTCTCCGGCATTCTCCACTCTCTCTGCTGTTTACTCTGTACCACCACGTTCTCCCACCAAATAGTCCCGACTTTCAACTTCTTGAAGACTTCCTCATTGCAATCCCCCCACCATATATCATTCCATCTTATGTTGCACAGTGATTTCACCGCACTAACAGGGCTCCACTCGTCTCCATTACGTCCAGAGTAGCCCCTGGACAGAAGATAACATTCATTCGTCTCTCTAACACTCCTCTCTATGTTGTGTTGTGACGTCAAGTGCACCTCATTGTTTCACTTCTCAACATTTTTCTGCTCTCACACTCTCCTGGTGAAATGCTCGCCATTGTTAATATGTTTTCCTGTCCTTATGATTATGGTTAACGGCCATAATGTCCTTTCATTTGAATGAACTTGGATATAATAAAGTTAATAAAAGCTCTTTTGCCTCACGACAATCAACCTACACCTGCAGTTCCTATTAACTCCGCTTCCCAAATAAAGGGCGTAACCCTTTGGGTGGGTGCTAGCTATGGCTAGCAAAAAAAAAAAAGAATTTAAACCTAGAGAATTCTATTTTCAGAGAAGGATGTTCATTACCCTTCAAACGGCGCGCCGATTAAAAAAAAATATTGTTAAGACAATTTCATTGTTAAAGATTTGCATATATCTTGAAATGACTAACAAAATAAACTACAAAAATTCAACCAACCACTTTCGATCCATCATAAAATTTTTTAATCTATCCTACTAATTTTCGAGTTTATAAATTTTAATAATTTTCAGGAGTGTGATTCTAAACCAGGATGAAGCTTTTTCAGCAGCCGAGTCTATTAAAACAGTTCTTATACTTTCCTCGCCAGTTTCGCAAGGACGAAGCTGTTTGGGGTCAACAATACTGATCTAGCTGGCAAGCCTAGTTCTAGTCAACAAATGAAATAATATGTCTAGACTTCATGTTATTTCAATTTGTGACTTTAGTTTCACATATTTTCCTTCAAAACAACACGTATTACTGCAACTTTGTTTCTTCTACATATTTTTTAATGCCAACTTTATGAATTGTAGACAGACAAGAATAAAACAAATAAAAATACTTACGTTTTGTTTATTCCAAATATTTAATATTTATTTATTTATTATTTTTTGCGTAAAGCATGAACTCAAGATGCTATGATAATTGATGGAGATCTTTCTATAGGTCACTATGAGGGTCGATACCATCAGTGACGATGGCAAGCAGTATGAACCAAGTATTTCTATTATTATAACGTTGAGATAGGTACAAAAATGCTTTATTACTAGGCATATATAGAGTACGACATTAATATTTTATATCAAACATTTAACAAAATACATTTGAAAAACCTGACATTTGCATGAAAGCTCGACATTTAATGACCTGAAGTTATCCTAGTCTTACGCGCGGTGTTTCATCTTCTGCAATGGTGTCATCTTCTTCAAACTCTCTCTCAACACTGTCAAAATCTACATCTTTCAGATATTTAACCACATTATGCAGAACAAAACAGACTAGAATCACCGAAGCCACTTTGCTCGTTGATAATGTAATTTTATTTTCTAGAATAGGAAATTGTTACTTGACTTGGCCGAAGCATCTTTTTATTATAACACGTTCCGTGGTGAAGTATTTGTTGAATTTCTTTTCTGCTGCCGTAGCTGGATTGTGGAAAGGAGTCATAAGCCAAGGAGCAATGGTGTATATAAAGTTCTCCAGAAGTAAGGATCCTGATCTGTTTTCTGTTATGACCATGCGAACAGCTGAGTTCATCCATACTCACGAATCATGCACAAAACCTGGCCAGGAAGCATCCACACTTGTGAATTCCACAATACAATTAACTACACTCAGATCCTTGTGGCTATACTGGTACAGTACACGCCTTCAGAACGAGAGGTTCAGTCTCGGTAAGAGTTCATGTGGTTCGGATTTTACGTTAAACTGTAGGTCCACATCTCACATATCTTCGAGATTAACATCCAATGCAACTAATCAACTAAATTATAAACTACAGTAAATACAGTACACTATTGTTCTATAGTTGTTAATGTTTATATAAATGAGCAAATGGAACGTCCGCTTTGACTTTTGATTCAAAAAGTACGTACATCAGCAACACAACACAAGGATGGATTAAAACAGTAGGGAACCGTGGTATTTTTGTCTAGCCATTGCAAAGTCATCAATGGCCAGGACCTGTCTTTCAGTGGGGAAATGAAGGTTGTAATCATCCTCCAATAAGTAGCAAAATAATTGTACTGATATCTTTAAAATTGAACTACCATAGTAGTAAGGGGAACAGTTGATCGCACTCTTGATTATCCAATTTGGGGCCCCATGGACCATAGCGTTAATGCGAATAAGTCAGGGATGCTTTGGTCCGGGCTTGAGTTACCTAATGAATTTTTTCTTATGCTTACTCAAGGGCCATGCAGGCTGATGCGAATGAGTCAGAGGTTCCTTGACCCGGCTAAGGCATTTGTATGACGTCATTGAATTGGAATTTTTGGATCAGAGGTTATGAAGATTCTTTCATGTGTATAAAATTACTAAAAACAGAGTCTTTGATCTTTTTCTTGATGATCTATTACGTTATAAGTTAGTACAGGTTTATGAATGCTTTTTGTTTTCCTTCCCATTTATGGAATAAAATTTGGAGATTGTTATCCCTTTGATGAGATGTTATTACCTTATATCGTTATATATTTGGACCAACACTGGTGTGAATGAAAAAATGAAATGAAATCTTTAGTTTTACGTCCCACGCGTATGCCGATTAGGCTAAAGGAGACGGTGATGATGAAAATAATGAAATGATGGAATGATGAAAGTGGCAGGAAACAGGAGTACCCCGAGAAAACCCGTGAACACGATGTTGTTCATTACAAATTAACTTGGCCGGGGATCGAGCCAGGGAATCCACGCACCAGAAGTTAGCGCTCTACCATTGAGCCACCGCGCCTTTACTGGTGCGAATGAATTAGAGGTATTTGGTCCGAACTAATGTACTCGTGTAACGTCACTGTATTGAGATTTTTAGATTGGAGGTTATGATGACTTGTTTTTTTCCCTTTTGTGCGTATACAATTACTAAAACAAGGTATTTGATCTCTTTCTTGATGATCTATTGCATTATAAATTAGTAGATACCAGTAATAGTATGAATTATTACTAATATGAAACTCGAAAACTTTGGAGCTCTTTCGTGGCTGAACGGTTAGCGTATTCAACTTTGGCATGGGAGATTAGGGTTCGATTCCCGGCGGGAATTCATGCGGTTCGGAGTCCACGTTAATTAGTAGGTTTTATTTTCGCTGCTGAACGGGACGTTAAACTCAATTCAACTCGAAAACTTTGGGAGGAATACGTAACTTTGGTTAAGGTTTAGTTATAATTTACGGGACTTCTGGGACTCAAACCACGATATTCAATTGTTAAAAAGTGTGTCCAGGAAAGCATACATTCATTGAGACGCATAAAAGAGGAAGAGGGGCGATCCCGGATCTGGTTACCAACAATAATTTATATCATATTCGTTTGTGGATTAAATAAACCTGTTGGAAAGATTTAAAAAGCTTCTTTGTGTATTGACTTATAATCATATGTTTAAAAGGAAACGTCAGCTACGTTACACACGCTTACGTATTCGTTATCACAGTATCCTTGGAATTGTTTGTTCAAACAAATACGGTCTTTAATTGTCAAACAGTGTGTACTTTGAAAAGATATATTCATTCTTTGAGAAGGAGAAAAGGGATGGGATGATGTGATTTTGGACCTAGTTATTACTTCTCGTTTTCGTTTGTGAATTAAAATAAATGACGTCACATTTACATTTTGCTTAAATCTGACTGGTTCATTGCAATTACAATTAATCATAGTTATGTAACGAGAAAATATTGAGGAGTTATTTCTTACGACAAAACAAGAACATATATGTCTTATGGTTTACTTCGAAAGAATTCATTCACTCCTAGAGAAGTTAAAAGAGGGAAGCGATGAGCTGACTTCAAATCTATTTACTACCATTCGTTTCCGTTCGTGGATAAATAATAATGATGACACATTTACTCTTTGCTTAATTCTGATTGGTTTATTGAAATAACTCTTACAATATATTGTGATTGGTTTGAGCGATTTAAACGTTGAGCGACCTAATGTTTTGTTTAATTGGTAAGGGCTTAGCTGATGGAAAACTCTTCTGACAGCATTTGTTATATGTCGTTTAGGTTCATGAATAAAATGTTCTCAATATTGTGTAATATTTGTAAGTTTGACTGGTTTTTTATTACATTATATGGATAAGTGTAGGCTTCTATAGGGCATGGGTACATGAACGAACACTTAAAATTTCGTGATTGTGGGTTAATTGTGCAGAACCAAAGTCATGGTCTCCAGAACTAATTTTAGTATTTGATCAGCTAAAAAATTGCTAAAGATATAATTTTGGGAAAGTTTCTAACCTCATGTATTCTCTTTATTACATTATAGGCATGCACGGTCTACATTTAGTCTCCGAAGATCATTAGTTTGATTCCCGATGAGAGCTTTAGGAGTTCGATATTAACTTAAATTTTTGTGCTCTTTAGGATTTATGCTTTACATAGACGTTGCTTGAGCTCTTCAAAGTAGAGTATGCTGTCACTTTAGTTACATATAATGAGGATATGCGTAACTTAATCCACTCCTCTTATACTTTTAGATAAGAGAGAACCACCGAAGCTTTATAATACTTTAAGGTCACCTTCTTGGCCCTGTTGTTAGTTCGTGTAATTTATATCTTAAATAACATTGACGGTTTAGTTCAAATCAATATCTGAAACTATTTTAGAACGTGCCAAAATTTTTCAGTGAGTGCAAAGAGGGTTAACTTTATCCGGTTTTTAACTATTCGATTAACGAATAAACGGTTTTTAACTATTCGATTAAATTTTGAGACTTCACTAATTTAAAATTTTTTAAAAATGTTCAAGTGAAAACTTAAAACTAAATTTTTTTGAATCAAAGTTTGAAATCAAAAATATTCAAACTGAAATATTTTCGAATTAAAACACCAAACTAAACTTTTGAACAAAAAAATTGAAATCAAAAATTTCGAATTCAAATTTTCAAACCAAAAAAGAAATTGAAGCTGAAATTTTCGAATTAACATTTTTTCAAACTTTTTTTTTCGAAAGAAATTTTGAAAAACTAAAAAATTTTCAAACTAAAATTTTTGAACAAAAAATGAAATAAAAAATTCGAATTCAAATTTTGCAAAGCGAACAATTTGACACTGAATATTTCAAACCGAAAGAAGTTCAAACCAAATTTTAGAACTAGAAAGTTGAAAATAAAATTTTCAAACTAAAAAATGAAATCTTTTTTCAAACAAAAATTTCAAAACTGAAATTTTGAAATCAAGAGTTTCAACCTGTGTCGAACTAAAAATTTTATAACTTGAAATTTTCGAATCGAATTTTTCAACCTAAAATTTCAAACCGAAATTTTCTAACAAAGTTAAAGTTTAGAACAAAAATAATTCGAAATTTTCAAACAAAGTTTTTGAAAAATGAAACAGATTTGAAAGTGATCACATAATCAGATTACACCTTACAGATAAACGGTTTTCAAGAAATGACCGTTTTCCACTACATTTATAATCTTAAAATTCAAAGTGCAAAATTAATTAATGGATTTGAAGGTCGAACTAGAAGTTAGAGGTAGGTATTAATCAATTTTGGCCAAAGGTAACTTTTCATCAATAACTATCCTCTATTCAAGTTTTATAGCTATAAAAGTACAGTGAAACCTGTCTATGTTGGCCACCATCGGTTCCATTGAAAAGTGGCCAACTTAGACAGGTGGCCAACTTACAGAAAATAAGTGATTGGTGTATTTTTAGAATAGGATTTCTAGTATTACTTGATTGTAAAATTTTAATAAGCAATACTACGACAGCTACTTTTAAATAATGTATATGGAGTAATCATAACAATACACAGTACTAGAAAAAATACTACAGTATATTTAATATATGTGCCTTTTTCTTCCTGAAAACTAGTCTGGTACACTGAATTATTCGAACGGAAAACACAATCATACAACCATAAAATCGAAACATATGTACGCAGTTTATTGAAATTGATATTGTAGTACACTGAGTTATTCAGATTGAAAACAAAAAAGCAAAATTATAAATTCAATAATTTATTTGCAGTTTACATGATTTTTTCGGCAGTGACAAATATTTTCTGTAGATACCTTTCGAAAAGTAGCAAACCAGTTACTAATAACAAATTTATTCATGGTGGTTCATTCTAAACGTATATCTTTTATTCTTTTTTGCACTTATGCACACCCTAATTTTGTAGTAACTACCTGTTGTTAATGAGCTACAAATGTTTCCCTTGGAGCAAAAGATGTTTTGAGAAAATCTTAAGGGAATTCATATTTGAAAACGTCCGCTACATTTCGACAAGCCGTCAGGTACCAATAAATCACAATTGAGATGGTTAGCTTTAATCTTGAGAATTTTCCCGAATTACTAAAGCTCCCCACTGATGAAAGGAGCCGATATAGCTAATGGTTTTACCAAAACAGAGAGGGTAAACAAATACGTACAACCATTTCCTGAATTCCTGTACGTGCTTTTTCTTATTCACATCTTCCTTCACCACCCCTTGTCAGGGTAGTGTTCTGGCCATTGACCTCCAAGAACAAATCATGGGACTCTATGCTTCTCTGTCTCCAGTAACAAATACAGAACATTTGGCTCTCATACGGGAATACGACAGAGTTAAGAAAAATAACAAAACGTATTCGCGTGGCCAAGATACGCAGGTAAATTTATCATTATCAACATAGGATAAACATTGCTTCAATGCGGCTAACTTCCAAGATAGACAGGTGGCCAACTTACAGAGCAATGAGTAATGAATGTCTTATGGAAAAATGCAGGTTCAAGACGAAGCAGGCCAAGATAAGCAGGTGGCCAACTTAGAGAGGTGGCCAGGTTGACAGGTTTCACTGTATATCATTTGAGAAGAGGAGAAAACCCCATAAAATTAAAAAAGTCGGCAATGATTTGTTTGGTCATAACTCATTTCATTAGGCATAACCATAGCCGTTTACTGATTTTAAAATTTAAATTGTCGTGAAGAAATATTCGGGACTAAGTTTTTGAGAAGGTGAACCGTTTCGTAAGTCATAGCCGGACCGAGACATTGATATTGCTTGAAGAGAAGTTTAATCAAGCTTTATTTCATTAAAGAGTCCTAACTTACGATCCGTTTTAGTGAACTGTAACCTTTCAAGATCAACGTCGACGTGATGGCCAGCCATAACCGGACTTTTTTTTTCGTATCATCATGAAAGCACGCAATGCTTCTTCTGGTCCGGTTATGGCTGGCCATCACGTCGACGTTGATCTTGAAAGGTTACAGTTCACTAAAAGGGATCGTAAGTTAGGACTCTTTGATGAAATAAAGCTTGATTAAACTTCTCTTCAAGCAATATCAATGTCTCGGTCCAGCTATGGCTTACGAAACGGTTCACCTTCTCAAAAACTTAGTCCCGAATATTTTCTTCACGAAAATTTAAATTTTAAAATCAGAAAACGGCTATGGTTATGCCTTATGAAATCAGTTATGACCAAACAGATCATTGCCAATGTTTTTAATTTTATGGGGTTTTCTTCTCATCTAAAATGATAAACTTTTAAGACTATGAAACTTGAATAGAGGATACTTATTGATGAAAAGTTACCTTTGACCAAAATTGGTTACTCCCTACCTCTAACTTCTAGTTCGGCCCTGAAATCCATTATTTTTTTTACACTGAATTTTAAGATCATAAACTAAACCGTCAATGTTATTTAAGATATAAATTACACGAACTAACACAGGAAGGTGACCTTAAAGTGTCATAAAGCTTCGGTGGTTCTCACGTATCTAAAAGCTTAAGAGGAGTGCATTAAGGTACGCATATCCTCATTATATGTAACTAAAGTGACAGCATACTCTACTTTGAAGAGCTCAAACAACGTATATGTAAAGCATAAATCCTAAAGAGCACAAAAATTTAAGTTAATATCGAACTCCTAAAGCTCTCATCGGGAATCAAACTAATGATCTTCGGAGACTAAATGTAGACCGTGCATGCCTATAATGTAATAAAGAGAATACATGAGGTTAGAAACTTTCCCAAAATTATATCTTTAGCAATTTTTTTAGCTGATCAAATACTAAAATTAGTTCTGGAGACCATGACTTTGGTTCTGCACAATTAACCCACAATCACGAAATTTTAAGTGTTCGTTCATGTACCCATGCCCTATAGAAGCCCACACTTATCCATATAATGTCATAAAAAAACCAGTCAAACTTACAAATATTACACAATATTGAGAACATTTTATTCATGAACCTAAACGACATATAACAAATGCTGTCGGAAGAGTTTTCCATCAGCTAAGCCCTTACCAATTAAACAAAACATTGGATCGCTCAACGTTTAAATCGCTCAAACCAATAACAATATATTGTAAGAGTTATTCCAATAAACCAGTCAGAATTAAGAAAAGAGTAAATGTGTCATCATTATTATTTATCCACGAACGGAAATGAATGGTAGTAAATAGATTTGAAGTCAGCTCATCGCTTCCCTCTTTTAACTTCTCTAGGAGTGAATGAATCCTTTCGAAGTAAACCATAAGACATATATGTTCTTGTTTTGTCGTAAGAAATAACTCCTCAATGTTTTCTCGTTACATAACTATGATTAATTGTAATTGCAATGAACTAGTCAGATTTAAACAAAATGTAAATGTGACGTCATTTATTTTAATTCACAAATATTTAAATCTTTCCAACAGGTTTATTTAATCCACAAACGAATATGATATAACTTATTGTTGATAACCAGGTCCGGGATCGCCCCTCTTCCTCTTTTATGCGTCTCAATGAATGTATGCTTTCCTGGACACACTTTTTAACAATTGAATATCGTGGTTCGAGTCCCAGAAGTCCCGTAAATTAAAACTAAATCTTAACCAAAGTTAAGTATTCCTCCTAAAGTTTTCGAGTTGAATTGAGTTGATTTTGAGTTTAACGTCCCCATTCAGCAGAGACAATAAAACCTACTAATTAACGTGGACTCCGAACCTCATGAATTCCCGCCGGAAACCGAACCCTAATCTCCCACGCCAAAAGTGAATATGCTAACCGTTCAGCCACGAAAGAGCTCCAAAGTTTTCGAGTTTCATATTAATACTAATTCATACTATTACTGGTGTCTACTAATTTATAATGCAATAGATCATCAAGAAAGAGATCAAATACCTTGTTTTAGTAATTTTATACGCACAAAAGGGAAAAAAACAAGTCATCATAACCTCCAATCTAAAAATCTCAATACAGTGACGTTACACGAGTACATTAGTTCGGACCAAATACCTCTAATTCATTCGCACCAGTAAAGGCGCGGTGGCTCAATGGTAGAGCGCTAACTTCTGGTGCGTGGATTCCCTGGCTCGATCCCCGGCCAAGTTAGTTTGTAATGAACAACTTCGTGTTCATGGGTTTTCTCGGGGACTTCCGTTTCCTCCCCCTTACTTTATTCCACCATTTTATTATTTTTATCATCACCGTCTCCTTCAGCCTAATTGGCATAAGCGTGGGACGTGAAACTAAACATTTCATTTCATTTTTTTCATTCACACCAGTGTTAGTCCAAATATATAACGATATAAGGTAATAACATCTCATCAAAGGGATAACAATCTCCAAATTTTATTCCATAAATGGGAAGGAAAATAAAAAGCATTCATAAAGCTGTACTAATTTATAACGTAATAAATCATTTTGAAAAATATCGAAGACCCTGTTTTTAGTAATATTATACACATGAAAGAATCTTCATAACCTCTGATCCAAAAATTCCAATTCAACGACGTCATACAAACGCCTTAGCCGGGTCAAGGAACCTCTGACTCATTCGCATCAGCCTGCATGGCCCCTGGGTAAGCATAAGCAAAAGTTCAATAGGTAACGCAATCCCGGGCCAAAGCTTTCCTGACTCATTCACATTAACGCAATGGTCCATGGGGCCCCAAATTAAATAATCAAGAGTGTGATCAACTGTCCCCCTTACTACTACCATAAATCTTAACTCTTAAGGGGAAAAGACAAAAAATATATTGATGTGGAGTTAGTATGGGTTATTGTCCAATACTATGAGAATTGGTAGCTCTGATTAATTTTATCTATCCAGTAACTGTGCTTCATAAGTTGACTTATGTGAATTATGAAGAAAAAACTAATTTTAAAGTATTGAAATGCAATCTTTTAATTTAATGTCCCATGTCTTTACGCTTGAAACTCAAAGAGAGGGATGATTGAGTAAAATTAATGATATTAAAGAATTAGTGGAATGAAAATTTCGGAGGAAATATGAGAAAAGCCTCAGTTAAACACATGGACATGAAGTTGTTCAAAACAAACTCTCATGCACTGAGAAAAAAATGTAGGTGGTGTACTTAAGAAGATAGGTTGTATGCGTAATTCCTCTATTTTTTGAGCTTTACTTACAGCAAACTTATAACTGAAAACGCATGTTTTATAATATTTTCCGTATAAGTATTCCATCAACTCGTACTTTCCGTATGAAACAATATAGGCGGTCAGGATCTCAGATACAAGTGGACGTATATAATATATAGCTGAAGAATGTAACATAAATATATGCATGTGATATATGGAAAACTCTTAGCTGTCAGACATCCTACAACGACATGATGTAACATCTAAGGACAGTGCCTAGGTAGCATACGAAGAATAACGTATTTTCCGTACTGATTTCCGTAGTAAGAAGAGGATACCATATATTTGTATAATATACCGCTGTTCGGAGAACAAGTTTTTCTCAGTGTGGCCTTGGATTAAACGCCTAATAGAGTTAAGCGCTCTGTCACTAAACCACAGTGGCGCCCTAATTTTAAAATCTAATATCAGTAAAAGTGATAAATATCTCATTGATACAATCCTTTTCCTTAAAATAGTTGATAGTTATGACCTACTCCTATCATGTTGGTCTAACGTAAATGAAGCATAATCTGATGTTTCAATTTCTTATAAAAGAAAAAAAGTTTTAATCGCATCACTAAGCACATTTTGCATATCGCTAAATATTCTTTGAAAACAAAAGAAAAGACCAACAAATCTGTTTTGTAAGCACTTACTTACACAAAGCAAGGTGTGATTTTCATTATTAGAAATCATAAAAAGCATAATATAACATCTATTTATTTCAGTAACTTGTATTGTCAAGCCTTCAGCAGAAAGCCGAACACTCTAAACTGTAATATAACATTTTCTTCAAATGTAATATAACTAAATCCAAGAACTGTTTTTTTTTTATTTTTCGTAACAGCCACCAATGGTGTGACCCAAAAAGAAAACAAGCTATTCGATAACTTTCATTTTGCATAAAACTTCTAATTGAATCGGAAGTTCGAAAACCGGTCATCTCCATCGAAGCTAATTTGAGAGAAGTGACAAAAATAAATTAATCAATATGTATCTGCAATATGTATCAATATGTATATAGGGAAAGTTGATAAAATTCAGTTCTACGGTCCGACAATGAAAACAGCCCTATCTGTCAGATGCATATTGACTAATTTAGTATTGTTTGTTACTTCTCTCAAATTAGCTTCGATGGAGATGACCGGTTTTCGAACTCAACTATTCAGTTGATCTTTTACTATTTGCTTTGATGCGTAAGGAACTTTACAGTATCCCTTAAAAGCAGAATTATTTCTTGTCTTATCGGGGTCGTAACCTTGTAATCTTAAATAAGTGCACTGAGAAAAATCCGTTCTCCGGACAGCGGTATATCGTACAAATATACGGAATCCTCTGGCTTACTACAGAAATCAGTATGGGTGAAGCATATGTTATCCGTATGTTACACATGCACTGCCCTTAGATGTTGTATCATGCCGTTGCAAGATGTCTGACATCTAAGAGTTTTCGGTATATCACATGCATATACTTATGTTACCTTCGTCAGCTATATGTTATATACGTCTATTTTGTGTGAGATCCTGACCGCCTATACTGTTTCATACGGAAAGTACATATAGATGGAATACTTAAACAGAAAGTATTTTAAAACATGTATTTTCAGTTATATGTCTGCTGTACATTGTCCAAAAACTACAGAAATTACGCGTGTAATCTACCTTTCTAAGTACGCCACCTATATTTTTTTCTCTCTGTGTGTAGATAGAATCTTGAAAAAACTTTCTTTAACCTATTTTTTAAAATATTGGTTTCTATGTTACCTTCCGTTATAAGTACCTCTTGACACACACACCACTTAGTGGATAGTCTTTTAAAACATTCAATTTTGTCCCTTAAAGAAGGTATAAAAGTATCCAACCAGTTTCACTTGTATCTACCTGGAAATTAATCACTTTTCCATGAACCCTTCTCTGGCATTGTCTGAAACTCGCGTAAGTTCTTCCATTTTATCTGTGCCATAATTTTTAGAACTTATAGCCCTATGTATATACAAAGCTTACGTCTGCATATTACTGCACTCTTCAAAGTCTTTATTACAAGTCGTTTACGTGCTGCTCATCGACCTTGAAGTTTTAATAATAATTGGGTATGCAACATGGACAACAATTTCACAAAATATGTCATTATATGGTTATTTTATGTATTTTTTCTGCCTTATGGTTGTTTATTGTTTTGTTTATGACAAATATGTTAAATTCGTGCCTCAGGATTGATCTCCTATTCTGTTTACTTATGCTTTTGGTCAAAAATTGTCCATTTTAGGCAAAATATACCTTTTACCTATCGATGGCTTACCATTGATTTTGACTTTTTATTTCTATTTGAAAATTTTCAGATATAAAGGACTAAATAAAAAAAATGGCTTTCTGATTGCTAATAGTTCACCAATTACTGTTCAGCGCTTCGCTTATTTTTATAGATTATTATGTTTTGGAAATGACCCAGAGCTCATCACAAGGGTGTGGTTGCACTGAGAGTTCCGCCCATCTCAAATTATGTTGGCAAACATGATTTTACAAAAGGACAGGTCAAGATTTTCTTCTAGCTTACTCCTTGGACTTTATATTTACTTCTTGTTCGAAATATCGGCATATATCCTCAAGATTCCAATTTTCTTTTGATGTAGCCATGACGCTGACGCCTATAACGGAAAAGCAGCTTCTGTGGTGATTTTCACAAGTCGTTCCACTCCGTGGGTGTGGAAGGAAAATCTTGAATTTCCGATTATTTTATTTTACTTTTTGATTTCAATATAGTCATCTGCTTCTTTATTTGTAATATTATTCGTCAACGGAGATTCGTTGAGAGAGCATGAAGCCCAATCATTCATGTCACAGTATTATTCTACATTAAAAACTGATGGTTGGTGAAACAAAAGTGCAAAGTTCTTTGCCTTTCTACAGTCATGTCTAAGTTTTGATCGGTTATTAAAGCCACCATTAGATTTTTCAGGATGGACGAAAAATACTTTGTTGAATTACTCTATCAATCAGATTTCTCAAGAGATGTAGGAGAAATCGGGACAACTGGATCATATTTCAGAAGTATCGTGCTCCGTCAGTTATCGATGGTTCCTTCTTGATCCCAAGCCACACCGGTTCGTACACCTTCATTATGTACTGTATGTTGCAGTAAGCTGCAGTTGTTCAGATAGATGGGGTGTGCTTACATACACTCAGCATGCTGTCGTTAACTTCTGCGGCTGGATTTCCTATAACAGATTTAATCATGGACCACCAATATATTTAAGATGTCTATTCACTCTGCTTAAGTGGTATATTTCTGCTCAGTCTAACGAGGAATAAGCCCGGACCATTTCTTCATCGCGGAGGTGGTCAATTATTTCCTCCCAAAGGATAAGTAAAGAACATATGAAATCACCCCCTTTTTGTTTATAATATATTTGTCATAAAGAAAACAATAAACGACAATAAGGCAGTATATATATATATATATATATATATATATATATAGTAGCCAAATAATGACATTTTTGTGAAATTGTTTTGCGTGTTGCATACCCAAAGAATTCAAGGTGAATGAGGGCACATAAACGACCTCCAAAAAATCTGAAAGAAAGCAGTCATTTTCACGGTTACAAATTGCAACTGTTTCGCACTACCCACCTTAACATTTCGAAAATGATCGATACACTTTACAGTACAGGTTATGTTTGCTAGGTGGCAGCAGTTGAGTCACATTGTCAGAACATGGAAGACGTGTTTCCCATACAGACCGGGGACGTGGAATTTTCGGTTAAGGCGGAATGAGTGAATGTGAAATTCCTCACCGCATCTGAACGTTATACAGCCGATTGGAGATTGTATACGGCGATACTGCGTTTGCGGTGAACGATGTTAGGACGTGGATGCTTGAGTTGAAAGCAGGGCGAACGAGTGTGAAAGATAAACAAAAGTCCGGATATTCAAGAACAGCATCAACTGACGATAACATTGTCCATGTTGAAAACTTCATCATGGAAGATAGGCGTATCACCGTGCAGGAGATTTGTGGTACAGTGGGCTAACAATATGAACAGTAGAACGAATAATTACAAACGAACTGGGCCTAAGGAAAGTTTTTTCTCGCTGGGTTCCACGAATGCTTAATGACGATCAAAAAGAGGCAAAGATTCGATCAAGTGTTGGGAATTTAACACAATTCAGAAGAGAGGGATACAATTTCTGAGAAAATGTCACTATGGATGAATCATAGATTACATTATTCAACTCAGAAACAAAAGGGCGGTTGATGCAGTTGAAATACATCGACTCACCACCTTTCAAAATATTACGTCAGGTCGCATCCAATGAGAAGGTGCTGTAAGCCATCTTCTGTGATTCCCAGGGAGTAATAGTGTCCCACTCTGTTCCGAAAGAACATACAATCAGGGGCGAGTATTTTCGTACACTTTTGGATACAGAATAATCTGCAAAAATTGACTGAGAAACGACCACAAATGGCAAATGGCAATTTCATACTCAACGTGTACACCACTACACTGTGCTAATGTTTTGAGTAGTGGAGGCCACAAAAACCGATTTTTCGGTTTTCGAGTTTTAGGAAAACCGAAACAGGTTCTTGAAATTTTTTCAGTTTTCTCCAAAATGTCGGTTTTTCGGATTTCGTTTTTTCTGAAAACCGGTTTCCGGTTTTTATAAAAAAAAAGGTTTTGTCCATCCGTACTTTTGACCTCGTTCTTGACTGACCATGGTATTGAACTTCTGCTACACCCACCCTAGTCACCAGACTTAGCCCTGAATGACTTTTGGTTCTTCCCAAAGTTCAAGGATTCTCTTTGTGGACGTCATTTTGCCAGTACACCATCCCTTGGAAATGGTATTTTCCAGTTTCTGAAACACCCCGAAAGAAGACCGTGCCACGTGCTTCACAAAATAGATGAAGCAATAGTAACTATATATCAATGAAGAGGGAGAGTTTTTTTGAGAAATGGACACAGACAAGTTCCTTGTACTCCCTTGTGCTTTGAAATAAGAACGTAACGGGATGTAGTTTTGGTGTGCACTTCGTATAATAATAAACTCATTTAACTGAAATGAACGAACGTATTGATTTTCGAGATATTAACGAATTTTTGTATGATTTGTAACTTAACTTAGAAATGCTCTTGTTTGCTCTCCTTGCCAACAGAATGCTCTGCAGACGTCTTCAATATGGTTAACCGCAATTGAAATTCTCGCTAAGAATATTTGGGAGTAATAACTGAAACTGATTCAATATTAGCACGTTGATGCACGCTGATCCAATCTTAGTACATTCTTGATTAGTGATGACTTTGTTGATGTACCGAATTTACATGAAAATTATTCATGAAAACATCTGGTACATAAAAACACTTCTAACTATTAGCCATGAAAGTAAAGTAGTTCCTTTGAACAAAATAAATCGTGTATAGTGAAATATAAGTGGGGAGTTATGCGTCTATACATACTTACATTGTATTTAGATAGATAATGAAAAAGTTTCTTCTTAAATTCACTATTTGTTCAAATAGTAACTGTCTTTGGATTTTTATTCTCTTTATTTGACACGAAAAGTCTAAATAAAGGTGATCGACGGCTCCATTGAGAAATTTCGTATGTGGAACAGGCCTAAAAACCCCAGTTATCTATGAGAGTAAGTTCTCGACAAAACGAACAACAAACCTGTTTATAGGGAACATGCTAGCGTTTGTGATTAATGTAGAAACTCAGGAGCATTTCAACATTGACTACTAAATGTAACAAGGCAATAGGGAGTGGTGTTACCTCCGATCACAAAGCTAGCGGGCTAAACGGAGTACTAAAAGAAGTATGTTGCAATTAGCAGAACATGAAAGCTACAAATCACTTGCTGTCAGTGCCGACAGCTGAATGGGGGCTTAGCAATTCCTCTCAGTAACATTTTCATGTTGACGCTACTTGTCATATTAATTGTTATGCTCTATCAAAAAGAAAAAAAATACAATTGTATCGTTATTAAATTCCACATGAAATATTTTTATTCTGTGAAGGATACTAAATACTGGTCTCTTAACTAAGAATCGAACTCTTCATTGTAGGTTTTCATTCCATCTAAATCTTAGGCTGATTTCTCACAGAATATTTCGACAGATAGAAACAAAATGAATTGAGAAAAAATAGGAAACTGATAATTGAGTGATAAAGAGGTTCTAGTTTCATTACTTGTTCTCAAAGCCTGTCCTTGAGATACGAAACAAGGAATCTGATACTGTCAGAAAATGTTAAATATGAAAACTTTCTTACATTGTGATCCTTTGGTAATTTGGCAGAGCCCCTGCCTTTTCTCGAATTGCGGAATTTATAAACGAATGGTAAATCTAGAACTGAAATGTAAACTTGAAGTTTGATTGACTGAATATAGAAGATCCTTTCTATATAAAACTGTGGAATGCAATCCTCATGGCTTTCATATTTCCTTATCTCGAGGCTCCACATAAATGTCTGATAGAATAAAATAACTTTTGGGTGTGTCTCAATAAACCGGATTAGATTTTGGAGAAACCTTGACTTAATGCATTCAATTCAGACAGTTTGTTTTTGTACTCAAGGCAGTCTTAAAATGTTGGGAGCAGGTCGAAACTCTCACAGCCAAAATCTTACACTTAGAAAATGTCAAAACGCCCACACAAACGGTCATAACTCTCACACAAGTGGACAATTCTCCCAAATCCACGAACGGTCATAACTCCCACAGCCAAAACTCCCACACTAAGAAAATGTCAAAACGCCCACACAAACGGTCATAACTCCCACACAAGTGGACAAATCTCCCAAATCCACGAACAGTCATAACTCCCACAGCCAAAACTCCCACACTAAGAAAATGTCAAAACGCTCACAGAATCGGCCATAACTCCCACAGAAATGGACAAATCTCCCAAATGCACGAACGGTCATACACAGCCAAAAGTCCCACAGAGGTTAGCGGTCATAGCCCCCAACGGTCATAACTCTTACACAAATGGACAAAACTCCCACACATAGCAACGGTCACAATCCCCACACAAATGGACAAATCTACCACACAAATGAACAAAACTCCCACACGCAAAAATTGTCACAACCACCACCCAAATGGACAAAACTCCCACAGCAAAAACTTCCACACTCAAGAAATGTCAAAACGACCACACAATCGGTCATAATTTCCACACAAATGGACAAATCTCCCAAATGCACGAACGAACAAAACATCCTTGTACTTCTCTTTATTATTTTTAGCGTGTGAAACTTACATGACTTGCAACCAGGATCGTTTCAAAGTGTGGGAGATTTGTCCGATTTTGTGGGAGTATTGTCCATTTGTGTGTCGGTTGTGACAATTTCTGCGTCCGAGAGTTTTGTCTATTTCTGTGGGAGTTTTGTCCATTTATGTGGGGATTGTGAACGTTGCTAGGTGTGGTTGTTTTGTCCATTTGTGAGGGAGTTGTGACTGATTGTGTGGGCGATTTGACATTTCTTGAGTGTGGGAGTTTTGGTTGTGGCGGTTTTGACCGTTCGTGCATTTGGGAGATTTGTCTATTTGTGTGGTAGTTATGACCGATTGTGTGGGCGTTTTGACATTTCTTGAGTGTGGGAGTTTTGACCTAGACCCAAAATGTTTACATGAATTTACAAAATTTAAGTATTGATAACTTGCTTTTTAAATGCTAGTATACTACAATATAATAATTTTATGAAATAGTTTAAATTTAATATAAACTTCATATTAACTAACTTACTAACTCTATGGCCTATGGAACCCGGAGGATCAATGCCGCGTTCACAAAAGCTCTCCATTGACTTTTATCTTTAGCCAACTGGATAAAGTTTCTTTACTTTGTATTCCTATTTTAGCGAGATTCATCCTAATATTGTCGTCCCTCTGCACCTAAGTCGCCTAACGGTTGCTTTCCAATTAGTCTTCCAGTTAAAGCTTTGAAACCGTTTCTACTTACTTTCATTCTGGCTACATGACATGCCTTTTGAGCTTTCTATATTTGATGACCCTAAGAATGTTTAGTAAACGGTATAAATTATGTAGTTCCTCGTTATGGAATTTGCACCAATCCCCATTCCTGTTCCTCGTGGGTCCGAGTAATCGTTGAGTTGAGTTGATTTTAGTTTAGCGTCCCGTTCAGCAGTGAGGCTATATGAGACGTGGACCTACTGAATAACGTGGAATCGAACCCGGGTCTCCCACGCCATAGGCGCGTACGCTAACCGCTTAACCACGAAGGAGCTCCGAGTAATCGTCTCAGGATCTTATTCTCAAATACTTTCAGTCTATGTTCTTCCTTTAGAGTAAACGACCATTTTTCGCAACTATATACAACAACCAGCATGATTAATTATTATCGTTTTATATATTTTAAGCTTTAAATTCTTTGACAGAATTCGCGACGACAAAAGATTTAATACATGAACTCCCTGCTTCTAGTCGACATTTAATTTCTTCCTAAATATGGTTTTGGTTTGTTAATTTTGATTCTAGTTATTTGAAACTATCAACTATCGAAAGTATTATCTGATAATTTAACATATTCATAGTTTGCAGTATTACGATCCCGACGAATTCCATGTATTTAGTTTTCTCTGCATTTACTTCTAATCCCATGTCCCTGCAAACGTTTAATAGCACCTCTGTATTACTTTCTATTGTTCTCTTATCAAATCCTATCATTTTCATCGTCAGCATACGTCATAACCTTGTGAATACCATTCAGCTCTAGACCTTGGTTGCTATCTTTAATTTCCCTTATAGAGGACTCCAGGACAAAGTTAAATAATAATAGCGACAACGCAATCTTAGATTCAGGCCCTTCTCGACGTAAAGACTCGTAGAACTTTCCTAACCGGACTTTATTTTGTGATTCAATTAAACATATCTTAATCTAACTAGCCTTTTCTGTATTCCAAATTCTGTAAGAATGTTGTACAATGTTTCTCTCATAACAGAGTTGTAAACCTTTCTAAAATTAATAAATAACTGACGTACCGTGGTATTATATTCCCATTTTTTCTCGAATGTTTGTCGAATGTTAAATATTTGGTCGATATTAGATCGATTTCGTCTAAATCTGCACTGATAATCTCCAATAATTTCGCCTGTGCATGGGGTCAGTCTTGCTAATAGGACGTTTGAGAGGATTTTATTGGATGCTGACGAAAGAGAAGTGCCTCGATTATTACAATCAGTTTTGTCGCCTTTCTTGTGGATTGAAACAATGATTGATTTTTTCCACACTTGTAGCAATTCTTCCCTGTAACAGACAAGGAGAATTAGTTTGTCTATCTTGTTACACAATTTTTGCCCTCCAGTTAAAATTAACTCAACAGAAATTTAGTCTACACCCGAAGATTTTTTTTTTTAAACTTCTTTATAGTGATTTCTATAACAACACTATTTCTATGGTTCTGTTGTGTGCATTTCCCTTTCTCCACGAGCATTAGTTTAAGCAAATCGTCAAAGAAGTCTTTCCATTTATTTAAGATCCTATCAGTATCAATGAAAATTGTTCCGTCGGGTTTCTTTAATACATAAGCACGAGGTCGATAACTTTTCTTAAATTCGTTGATGTCCTTGTACATCCCAAATGTGTTTGTTTTAATTGTTATCTTCAAGTTCCTTAATTTTAATTTTGAAAAAATCACTTTCCTTTGTTCTAAAAGTTTTGGAAATTTCCCGTCTGTTGTCTACGAAATTTTGTGTAGGTATTTCGTCCGAATTATGTAGGCAACGCAGTTTTTATTTTTTGTTTTCCCTTCTCTACTAGTTTAGTGCATTCGTGGTCGAACCATGGTTCGTTCGTATGTATTTTCGCGTGCCTCAATTTTTCTTTGGCTGAATTTTTAATGCTAGTTCTGATTTCAATGGAAGTAGGCTTACCCTCAACTTAATTTCAATCAAAGTAAACTTTATATTACATTATAATTATATTACGTTTAGCGTAAATTTTATATTGATTACTAATTAAAGAATATTAAAACAAATAACAAAGTTACATTTCTGTATCTGAAGTTACATTTCAGATATATAACACAGATTCTAGAACATACCCAACGAAGTGTGAAACTAATGATACAAAAGAATTACTTTTAAATTATATGAAAATTATAGACTTTTCCATTCCATTACTTATTATTAACAATAGATATTTTAAATGTTTCAAAACAAGACCGTCAACTTTTGGGAGGTGATCCCTGACACGAAGATAAGACAAAAAGTATAGACCAACCTGGGTGCACAAATACTTCTTTTCGGAGTTATAGGCTGCTGAAAACATGAAAAAATGAACTTTAGAGGTCCATAGCTCCAAAATTATGGAACCTACCGTAGTCGGGTCAAAACCACTTACGAACTAATAAGTGCGCTAACCAAAACTGCATGTTTCCGAGTCCTAAGGTAGTCACTAAACAATTTTTGTAGAGCGAGTTTGGGTACGGGCATGTAATTTGAAGTACCCTCGAACTACTTCTATACAAATTGTTACGGCAGTACCAAAGGACTCTAAAACATGGATATTTGGATAGTGAACACACTAGTTTCTAAGTGAAGTCTTGACCCGACTACGTAGGATTGGAATTATGAACCTTTAAAATTCATTTTTCTTTTTTTGCGCAACTTATAACTCCGAAAGGAAGCATTTGTGCACACAGGATGGTCGATACTTTTTGTCTTGTCTTGCTGTCAGGATTCACCTCCCAAACGTTGTCGGTATTGTTTTGAAACACCATGGATATATATATATATATATATATATATATATATATATATATATATATCTGTGTGTGTGTGTGTTTGTAAATTTAATCATAGACCAGGCAAACAAATTAAGGTATCTAATATTTTGATGACAACATGTCATGTGTTGCATAGTCTTTGGTATCTTATCTTTGGTGGTTGCTTATCGGTCGATACAAAGTAGGCGAAGAATTTCTTCTCCGATTTGAAATAATAACTGTCTTCCATTTTCCATCCTTTACCTAAAACTGGCCATAAAACATTTGTACTGTATAACACATAAAACGTAAAGTGTGATATTCTCATGTATCAATGGTTTGTGTTGCAAATCTTTATTTGATGTACTTTGTCTCTGTGTAAGATTTCCTCCACAATACCCAATACATTAACGTATCCATCTTATTGTGCAGTGCGAAGGGATTGGATACTACTGTGCAATTTATGGCAAAATCAGCAGTTCAGTGCTACTGGAAAGATTGCTCACGCTGAACTGACCATAATAAAATATTCAAATACAAAGTGTCTTGGAAGAACTCAAAAGTTTATCTACTTGTGAAATTTGCCGAAATCATAATACTTGGTTGGAATAATGAGATATCCGATTTTAAATCTGGCGGGAAATCAGCATCACTAACGCTATCAAAGAATGGACAGAAATCACAAACTCCGTATATATTCAGTCCAAAGAGGAAGGGGAGCAGCAATTAGGCAGAATGCAGTGTGTAGATTGTTATATCTCATGGGACCCCCCAAAGTTCTCTGGTTGGTAATACAATTTAAGATTGTAAAGTCCAACGAACCACATCTATTGTCTTGAATATTAAATTAGCCATAACTAACTACCTATACCACTTATACTGTTCCTTATGCAGATGGCACAAAAGTCACCATGCAGGTAACGTATTATTTATGTGTTTCTTGCTGATATACATTACAGAACTTCAGAACTTGCAGTGCTTGAATATGAATAATAAAGATATAGGACTACTTTTGAAGAACACTCTCGATGTGTCCCCCTTCAAATGCTATGCACATATGAATCCACACTTTTTTGAGTGTATTCCCAATGATGCCATCACATGATGCTTCGATGCACGGCTTACAGTGATTGAAACTCCAGTTTTTCTCTTTTGTACACCTTGGCTTTCACGTGACTAGATAAGAAAAATCTAGGGTCAGGCGAAAACGGTGGCCAATTGATGGAATTTTGTCTGCCGATCCAAAGCCCCGGATAACTGTGTCAATCCATTGTTGCACATCAACTCTAATCTGTGGAGGTGTCCCATCCTGCTGGAAGCAAGTGGAAGCGGTTCTGCTAGGGCTGGCTACCAAGAGCAGTGTTTCTTCCAGACATGTTTTTGGGGGACACTGCCCCCACGGAGCTCTGAGAGTACCCCGGAGGAGACCAAAATAATACGTCTATAATATAATAATAAATAGAATAGTACCAGCAGTGCCTGCCGAAATACTAAGTGTGCTCCCCGGAATATTTTTTTCTGAAAGAACGACAGACCAAGAGTATTACAGATTGTTAAAAGATGTAAAAGTACCTTTTGACCTTCAGGTTTCCGTTGATGAATATTGGTCTGATGATCCTCATGTTCTAAATTCCACGCCACAACCTTGCCTTTTCACAACATTCTGCCTTATTATGCAATATATAATGTGGATTACCCTTACCAGAATATGGAATTTTGTGCTTATTGACTTCTGTGCTAACATAAAACACACACTTATTTGACAAGGGAATGTTTTTTGTGAAATTCGGGTCTTGAACTTGAATTCCGATAACCCACCCACAACTGGAGTCTGCAATCATAATCTTCCCACTCATATGATGGAGCAATTGCATTTTGTAGGGATTCAATTTATTCCTTTTCAATATTCACTGAATGCTCCGCTTAAACGTTTGTACTTTTCGAGTCGACAAGTACTTTTTATGAGTTTTTTTTTTACCATGGGTGTAATTATTGTTTGTTGAACTTCTGATCAACCTGCCAGGTAAATTTTTGCCCACAGAAAGAATTTCTTGAATTCTGTCACGATCGTTTCTAGCATCTTTCAAATTGAAAAGGAAAACAGTAGTACTGGAGCGTCTTATATACAACAATAGAACAGCAGCTGGTCTAATTGAACTGGTAGTCTGTATTGTTTTGTCAGATGGGGCCTCACCGGCCCTGGGTAGGTCCCTGGGGGAGGAAGATTTATTATCCTCACCGTTAGGTGGTCAGACTTGTTCCTGGAAAGGTTGACTGTTAGGAGGGACGGAGTAGTTTATAGAAAAAGTTGAATTACTTGTATCACATGATTTTTATAGGGATCTTCATAATATTATTATTTTAATTGAATCGTAAATTTTTTATTCTTTCGTTTTCATTAAAGAAAACTAAGCATATGTGTTGGATCGTATGTTATACCTACTTCATAGAACAGCTACGGTGTGATCATATTAATTATTTTAATTGGTTCGCATGCTAAAGCATACTCTATGGAACAGCTATGCTGTGATCATATTAATTATTTTAATTGATTCGTTTTCATTAAAGAAAACTCGGATATGTGTTGGGTCGTATTCATAGCATACTCGATGTTAAAATTGTTTTGAAGTACTAAGAGATGGAGAGAGAATAAACTTTATTCACGCGGGACATTTTTAACTCCTCGTAATGATAGCATATTAAAAAGCTCGTGTAGAGAGTACGTATACAGAGCGTAGTTCTCATAATCTTTTGCTGGTGAACTCATGCGAGGAACTGAACTTTTCGAGCGCCTTTTGGAAACCGGATGGGCTGATTTAAAGGTGGCGTTGTTGGGTAATTATCTTACAGGTACGTGTTAAAACATGAAGACAAATACAAAACAAAACCGACACCGCGTCGGGTAGACATCACAGAGTGCCGTCAGAGTAATAAAAACAAGTTTAATGGCATGGCAGATGAACATAAGACAATATCAACGGAGAATACAAAAGAATTTTGGCACCATGAATAGTGGAACATGACGCGACGCTGAACGCGAATACAAAATAACTGTTGATCCTGTTGAAACATGAAGCGATACTCAATGTGAACAAAAATGATTGGTAATATGAAGGATATTGATAATGTAATATTAGAGTAATCCTTTTATTTTACGTAAATAATACGTGATTCCGTGGTAGATGTTGTGTTTATGCGAATAACAACAATAATAGATGTAAATGACAACATGAATAACATAGATTTTCTTTTAAAAACGTGTAAACTCTATTTGCACATGGACCATGTAAATCATTTCTTTGTACGTAGGTGACAGGTGATTGATTAGTACGTGATATGAATAACATTATTCAAAGAGTACCGTTGTAAGATGTGAATGATTGTGGCCCAATGTAAATTACATTAATGATGTTTCAAAAGAATGTTTTTATCAAGTGAATAATATATGAGAACAAATGGAATGTAAGTACATGTTTTCTCCGTCCCTATACCCATGAAAATTGTATAGAGAACTGGGAAAGTACATGTGAAAATGTTTTAATTTATATAGGGAGAGTGTTTGAAAAATTGTTTTAAAGTACCACGTTATATGACGTCGTAGGTGAAGTTTCCCTTATATATGGGATATGAAGAGGAGACTGGTATAGTATCATCATGGAGTCGTTTGGCAGTCAAGTACAGCAAGAAATTGAGCTCTCCAAGGAAGAAGACTGGGATTCTTCATTTGAGTTTGTTGAATCTCCCAAGAAAAGTTTAAACCCATAAGAGAATCTCCGGACTTGTTTATCGACGAGAAAACCTGCTATTTGTCCCCGGGTTCTTCAGATGTTATTATAGAGGAGGAAATTGTTGATTTGAGAGAATAACCAATACTAATTCCCACTTCACCTGTTGGATCAAGGACAGCTTCACCAGCAACAGGACCGTCTTTAGCACTTGCAGCAGCAGCAGGAACATCTTAACAAAGGTTTCAAGTTCCAACGATAAAGACCAACATCTCCCGATTTTTTTAATGAAGAAGAGGAGGTAGAAATTTGTAAATTTTATTCGGTGAGATAGATGAATGTAAACGGGACACACCGCCAGCAAGTGTTTCACCGTTGCAAAGCTAGTCGGTCAGCGGGGTAGGTGAGGAGTGAGATAATGCCTCCATCCGGGCCGCTCACCTACAAGTGCACTTCCTCAGCCAGTGGGAGGAGAGGGAGGGAGGGGGAACTTAAACTCGCAGAATGGCCTGTCGGCAGACGGAAATGTCCTCAAACAGTAGAAAAGAAAGAAAGAGAGAGCAATATAGCTGGTCAATCATCAATGGGAAAAAGGAGAGAGAAAGTGGGGTTTATTTGTCCACAAGACGAAACTGTGAGCATTGAGGGGCAAGTGATTGACAGGTGAGCATCTACCTTGGTTGGGGTGTGGCTACACTGCAGTTGTCTTACCAATCAGATATGATAGTTGGTTTCTGCATCGGAGGTATTGGAAAACTTGGAAAGAAAGCCATTCAGTTGAGAGATAGCATGGCTGGAGAACGCGTTGGTGTATCTTCGTTTCTACAGAAGGAAGTTTCTTCGCGTCTCGGAAAGTTCGCTTCGCAACGAAAAAATGAAAAATAAATAAATAAATATTCATTCGTTTCCTTCCCTTTCTGCATATCTTAGTTTTGTTCATACATTTTAGTACGTACACACACATAGTGTTCAACTTTCAGAAAAGGAGTTTCTAAGTTCGCAACATTTAAACAGCCGAATTAATTGTAAAATCACCGCGTAGCTCTTCTTATAAGTTTCATTGATTTTTTTCTAAGTTCATAGCGTAGCTCATCTTAAGGCTTTACGTAGTAAAATGATCAAAAAGCATTCCATTAAAAATCATACTTTTTAAATATTTTTGGAACAATTTTTGCACGCTCACACAAGTGTTCGAGTAATTTATTATGAAGGAAATAATTTTATTAAAAACAAGTTAAATGAAAATGAATGACGTCATTCTGACGGATGGTAATTAAATATTTTAGTAGGATTATAATTAAATTAAGGGGAAGAAGCTTGTGGAAGCTAGGGATAGCGTTTCAAGGCTTAAAACTGAGTTCTAATGATCTGAAACACATTTTAATTTTAATTTGATTATAATTTTTAAAATTTCGGTTAAAGAATCGGGTAGAATCATGTTTCAAACAGCAAAAAATGTCATTCTACTTTGCAGGACCACCTCGACCCTTTTATTGCTCAGGTAATGAACCCCCCTTCTAGGGCCTACCCATGGCCTGTCCGGCCCCATAGACAAAAAAGTAGTCAAGTACCAGTTGAATTAGACCACCTGCTGGGCTATTGTTGACAACTATACGCTTCTGGTCTACTGTACATATATAGACAAAAGAAACGGAGTTGCTCTTCAAGATGCCGCAAACCGTTATTCAATGGCACTAATAGTTTTCATGCAATTAATATTTGTAATCAAGGAGGTTTCAATTGGACACCCAGTATATATATTGGTTCTACAGACCTTGGTGCAAGTTAGTTGTAAACGTGGGGCCCGCAAAATGTTCTCAATCGGGTCACCCGCACCATCTAAGGCCGGCCCTGCGCTCAGAAACCGAGAGCAAAAGTAAAGAAATTCGACTTCAAAATTTCTTGACGTAAAATACATGCATAAAGATAGTCAGAAAATTTCTACATTTCAGACGCTTTACCAGAATCTTCCCACAATCTCTCACCACATCAAAAATTCTCACGCCGCTGTATTACTCAACATGGCAACACTAAATATTATCCATCTTGTTGTGCACACATTACCTTATGATGCCACTCATCTTGTTATATGAAACGTTTTTTTAGTTACATAATGTCATTATTATTAATGATGTAAATAATAATAATAATAATAATAATAATAATAATAATAATAATAATAATAATAATAATAATAATAGGGCAACATGTATAAATATATCTGAATACTAAAAATTATACTATTTGTTTGTTGATTGACTGTCGACCTGGGTCTTCTAGAAGTCTTCAGGAAGCAAGGACATTGTTTACGGAGGAGCAAGTATTCGGGCTCGAGCCAAACATTATTAAAAGTTATAGGGTGCCGGCTAAACATTTCAAAACTACTCGGCCCGGGTTTAGGGTTTTCAACGGTTCGGGAGGCTCAGCTCAAACTCATTCACTATCAAGCCGAACAGAAAAGTGAGCCGGTCCAACAGCTCACCCAACCGATTCGGCTCGAGCCCTCAAAAGTTTGCTCTCAAAAGCTTTTAATGCGGTTTCTTATATTAACGTAAGAGACCATGTTTCGCACCCATGCAGCACTACAGGCAAAATATTTGTTTTATAATTTGTCTTTAATCCTTCTATAGTGCCTTCATTTGTTAATATTTTCATTGGAGGAGATATTCCAATGACAATAATCCACATTTTCCTTATAAGCGGTTAGCGTACGCGCCTTTGGAATTGAAGGATTGGGTTCGATTCTCAGCGGAAGCTGCTGTGGTTTGGATTCCACGTTAATAAAGTAGATCCACGTCTCATACATTCTCGCTGCTGAACGTTACATTAAATCAACTCAAATCAACTCACATTTTCTTTACTGTTATTGGACTTTACTGTTCTGTTGGAGATATCAGTAAAATCGTTTAATCAGTACCAATTTGGACGACAACGAAAAGCTGAGGTGTCTCAACCTTCAAAGCGTAAGCGTGAAGATTCATAAATTATCAGAAATGACTTTTATTAAAGGGTAGGCCAATCTCTTGACTAGAAATAGGGTAAGTTTGAATAATATGGACACTTTGAAAGCAAAATGAAAAATATTTCATTGATATCTATATGTAATTTAACAGAAACATGAATTATCTTGCCTAGAGTTCAATGTTGGTTACTTTTAAATTGTAATGCATTACTTTGTCATCAACTTTTCCTTATATACAGTATATGATGCAAGTTATTCAAGTTGATGGTTGTTAACAGGGCCGGATTTAGGTGCGGTGCAACGGTGCACGTGTACTCCACCCCCCCGGTCGTAAATAGACACTATCTAAAAGTCAGAAGCAAGCAGTGAAACTAGTAACACTTTCCGAGCACTTCTGCCATCATGTTTCCGTTTGGGGCTGAAAAGAAAGCTGAGTTTTCGAAAAGCAATAGTTTACGTCGATTTTCTAAAGGTTGCAAGAAAAGGATTCACCAAGTAAAACAGTACGTATATAATTTTTCAAGGCAACTAGGGAGGAAATCAGAGGCCAGCAGGAGAGAAGAACTCGAGACCAGACACTAAGCATTTCCAGGACAATTTCTCATTCACCCACAGATGTCTAAAGGTATTTAGGAACTTCAATTTTAATTCAGATATACTGGTAGTTACTGGTGCACCCCTGGTCAGAAAATCGTAGATTCGGCCCTGGTTGTTATTAATATAATTCACACTCAAGTAATGCTACCTTCGTAAACACAGCTTAAATTCATTAATTCATCAAGATAGCTATACAAGAAATTTATTGAGTTGGAAATTTACACCTGACTTTGCAAGAACTTGGTTTCGTAATAGTCTCTTCACAACCGTACCAAGGATTCCTTTAAACGAGAGCCCAGATAGAAGAAGACCAATTGATCCGGATATACAGTCACTTTCATAAAAATGGCGTCTGATCTCTAGCGAACAAACTCGATCCATTTGATCGTGTTGAATGATCTGTGCAGACTCTATCGACTCTAATGGTGCAATTGATTTAAATGGATAGACACATGGCTAGTTCATCACAGAGCCGAGTTCAGAAAGACCGCTCACATGTCAGTCTACCAAGCTGATGGCTCAACTCATGCGAGCCGGCTCATGCCGGTGGCTCATCCCAACCGAGCCGGCTCGAGCCGATGGCTCACTTGAGTCGAACCGAACCGAGCTGATAGATCACCCCAACCGAGCCGGCTAGAGCCATCAGCTCAGTTGAGCCGAGTCGAATCGAGCGGGTGCCCATCCCAACCAAGCTGGTTCGAGCTGTTCACTCAGTCGAACCGAGCCGAGCCAGTTGACATCAGTATCCGGGTTATTCTGGTTGGGCTCAAAATTTCGACATTGCAAACCTCAGCCTTGATGAGAAGAACTACAGCAATTATATACTTATATAAGTATATTTCACTGCATAAAAACAACGCAATCGGATAATATTTAGGAGTCGCTCAAGCGACATGAAGTTGTGCCATAGGATGCGTATACGAGACATATTGGAGGTTTAAAAATTCAATCCTTATAAAGTAAATTGTACCTTTTGCCCTACAAAATGAATTATTTATTATTATTACTAAACTTGTGAATATCTATTACCAAAATTACCATTTATTGACTTCAAAATAAGTGAGATACCTCTAAATATGCAGTTGCTGTTCATTTTAAAGAGAAAAATAAGGTTATTAACGAAGTTGGTAATTTTTCAAAGTGCTCTTTCGAGCGTCTGAAACACGCTTTCTGTGGTCCTCAACAACCTGAATTAGGCTCTGCATTTCATTTTCTTTCTTTGTGATTGACTCATTGAAATTGGACATAAGGGCCACTGAACGTTCAGCAGCATCGTTGACAACCTTAAGTGACTTGACGATTCGTTTTTCCTTTTGGAATTTGTCCGAGCTACTCCAGTGCTCGGGATCACATTGGAACATGAAATTGATGTCAACTCGAAGAGAACATAAGGCGCGAAGAGAGGCTGAATTAAACAAATCATGAAGATTCTTTGTTTCTCAGCCTCTGTGAGTCTGTGAGTCTGTGAGATGTATGCCTCTTGAATTCCAATTTTCTTCACAAGCGTTAAGACGATTTATAATATTCCGCTTGTCCTCGAAAGATAATTTCTCAGAGAACAGTGAGAGTGGGACTAACTCTGCTTCAAGATACCACAAGTGAGTTTGAAACTTGTTCATTACAGGTTCAGACACAGATTTATTCACTATGGCGTATTGTTTGATCGGCTTGAACAGAAGTAAGTCGTCGACGGAGCTATCACATGTCTTGGGACCAGTGGCGAAGGGTGTAAGAGGCCCTGAGGCCCGGCCTACCCATTTACTTTCAGATATTATAATTTATAATTCATTTTCCTTGCACATAATGCATTATATTTTCTAAGTTGATAAAAAATTGTTCGATAAAGAAATCGTGGTTAGCACCACTGCATGGAGGCTCACTGAGCAGTATCTCAGGCGGCAATAGAACTACCGTCAAGCTACTCAGAAAATTCTGCGAGAGAACGTGTTGGTAATTACGTGCAAGAGACCGGCCAAAGCGCTTATCGACTTTCGTTCTCTCGAGACCTTCGATTTCGATTCGATATATCAAACAAATAAAGAGCAAGATAGCGTGGGCTCCATTCCGTTCCAACTTTACTTAATTTTGAGGACTCTAACGCAATGCAAAAGCTGGAACAAGCGAATCTAAAGGCGCTACGCCTATTATCGCAAACTAATGACCCTTTATTCCGTTGCTTTTGGCGCAAACCTGTACAATATCAGACTCGTTGAGTTCATTAGAAAGAGTGTGTGTTTTTGATATATTGTGAGTGATAGTTTTTCTTACATTTGCAAACGTGAATGAGAGAAAATGTCAGTAAGTGGAGAATATGAATATACGTAATATAATTCCTATTAAAGAATCTTCTATGTCTGTGGTCTTTTGAAAATTAATGTGTTATTAAGGAACGAAGACCAACGCCTGTGTTGAAAATAGAGGACAAGAGAGTTCTGCATGCATTTGTATATATATATATATATATATATATATATATATATATATATATATATATATATATTAGGGTGGTCCTTATATACAAGAATTTTTTGTTGTTAAATTATTCCGAGTCTTACCCCCTAAATATGTTCTCTCTTATGAAAACGTAAGTAAACAAAATTTTAACTTCTTTACACAATTTTAAACCGTGCCGCATCGACCCTGAAATTAGGAAGTCCTTCTGAAGTTTAGATGGGTATGTTAACACTGAACACTTTTGTAGAATCGTGTTATTTATAACCTAATTAACAGAAAAGCACCGCTTAAAACACTTGTTCCCTCCATTTATTCGCGCTAAAATGTTAGCATTGGTCCAGAAACAGAGATTAAAAGAAAGCAAATAATAGGTAAATGAATCCCGAAATTTCGAAAAAATTGACGATATATGGCAGCCACGTTGCATGTAGTATACATTGTTCAGATACCAATCTTGATACGACTGAAACTGTGATTGCATGCCGAACATAAAAAGGGTGTATACCCTAATGTTGCTTATGAGTATCACCGGTGATACTCACTGTATATTAGTGATTCTGAAATGATACTACTGGTAATACTCATGGCAGCAAAGTGGTTATTTTTGCTTTAGTAGTAGAAGGGTTTCCTTATATATTTTATCGTAGTGGTAAAAGGTTTAATTGTGTAAAAAAAAACGTTTACATCACATATAATTGGGCCGCTGAGTTAGTGATCTTTTATACAATATTGAAATGGCCACCAAGGAGCCAACAGCGGGACAAAGCACAAGCACGCGGAGTACGCGGACAAATACGGAGGTTTGGCTAATCGGAAAACCAATAAGCTCGATTAGTGGTAGGCAACTTCCTTCCAAAGGCGACGTCCTTCGACGTTTGTTTTTTCTAAGTCGAAAAGACGAAAAGTCGACTCAGAGACGCCTACACCTGTGGCCAACAATGTGGTCAACGAGGTGCTGAATTTCTGAGAGATGGATCGAATGCCCACCATGGCATCATATAACATAATCCCGAAGGTTCAGAAGGAGTATGAGAAGTGGTGAACTCTTCAGAAAAGCAAATCCCGACGATCGGCATCACAGGTAAAAATGTAAACAGATTTTAAAACGAATTTGTAAAATCTCTTTGATATTGCACATGCAAATTCCTTACAAATGATTAGAATTGACGAGGATAGAGAGTTTTGTTGGCCCAGAGAGATGAAGGAAGGAGAGGGTACATGGCGGGAATTGACAATAAGTTGGCTGACCAGGAAGACCGAAAGAAAGAAAGAGAAGAAAAGTATCTACGATTCAGAGAAAGGAAACTGAAAGAGAAAGAAAGTAGTAAGGGGCTGAACGCCTTAGCTGAACTAGATTCCTCCAGTAGCAGTACTAAAGATGACGATGAGGAGAAAGGAACAGCGCTTTCTGAACCAAAAAGAAAGAAAATCCATTGTTACACCGGCTTTGGCAGCTGCCTTGGGCCGTACAAAAGTAGGAATGATCGCGATGCTGTCCATATTTTGTCTGCTGCTGCTTCCAGCCTTGGCCAAGACGTCGACAAACTGGCACTTAGTCGAACACAATACCCAGGAAGAGGATGCAAAATCGCAAAACAACAGCTGACGTTATGAAAGAATCTTTCTCCCCGGATATCCCCCTCATTGTACACTTTGATGGAAAGATCTTACCAGCTGTAACTGGCAACGATAAAATTGACCGCATTGCAGTGCTTGTGTCTGGGGGAGAAGTAAAGAAGTTACTCGGTGCTCCTAGTATTCCTTCCAGTACAGGTTTTGGCTTAGCTATGGCAAATGCAGTGATGGGATGCTTGAAAGAGTGAAATTTAATTGACAAAGTGCGAGGATTGTGCTTCGACACAACCGTCAGCAATACTGGAAAAAAGAGTGGAGCTTGCACTCTGACAGAAAATAAGTTAGGAAGGGAGTTACTCCATCTATCATGCAGACACCACATCATGGAGATCATCGCAAGTGTGGTCTTCACCGAATGTCATAACTACTCATCAGGCCCCAACATCCCAATCTTCCAACGTTTCCAGCAGGCGTGGAAGAATATAAATTGTAAAGCTTATCTACCGATCGAGGAAGAAGTTAATGAGAAAGAACTCATAATTGATTTTTGTCAGAATCAGCTCATCAACACCCAACCTCGTGACGACTACCGGGAGATGCTTGAACTGGCAATAATATACCTGGGAGGTACTCCTCATAGAGGGATGGGTTCTATAAGCCGGGAGCACTCCACCAGGCAAGGTGGATGGCGAGAGTCATATATGCTATCAAAATTTGTCTTTTCCGCTCTCAGTTCTCTATGAATAAGAGAGAGCTCACGGCTATGCAGAGATTCGTTTTGTATTCCGTCAGAGTGTACATTCGCGCATGGTTCCAGGCCCCTCTTGCTGCAGCTGCTCCTTCCAATGATCTCTCGCTTTTGAAACAACTTATTTCATATGAGGACAAGCATATTTCTAAAGCAGCGGTCACAGCCTTCTCCCGTCACATGTGGTACTTAAGTGAAGTACTGGTCTCTCTCGCGTTCTTTGATCCAAGTATAACTGTCTTGTTGAAAAGACAGATGGTTCAATCATCATCTGAGAATGAGAGCTCAGGGGATGTGATGAAGAGGATCAACGTTGAACCAGAATTACAAAACTTAGGCGAAAAGACGGTCGCTAACTTTGTTACAAAAGCATCTCGTCCCTTTTTCGAAATTTTGGAGATTCCAAGTGATTTTCTTGCATTCGACCCGGAAGAATGGGAAACCAGACCTGGCTATAATGCTGGTAGGGAGCACTGGCGGATCCACGTGGGGGCGGACGGGGCGATCGCCCCCCCCCCAAAAGGTGTTTGTTTTACTTTCAGCATTTATTGTTGAGAAATATAAATATGGTCTTTTCCCGACCGATCCAATCTGTGTGAAAAGCCTAGCAGAGTCTAATAAAAATGTGTGGTACTTAATAGTACTTAAAGTTGAATCTGAACCACTATAGTGCGTTCGATGCATATTCACCGAGAATCAAACCACAGAACCTCATGCGTCAAAGATCAAAGGTAGTTTTGCTAGCTACTAGATCAACAAAGAGAGCAGTGACTCTTGGGATTCAACACGGAAACATTACGAAGGGATCAGGTATTCATTGTGAATTTTAAAGGCATTTCATCTTTCCTTGTGAAATAACATAAGCTAGCTGTTATTGTAATTCATATATAAAAGACAAAGTCCTGAGTGAATAAATAATCTTCGCACAGGTCAAACCGCTTAAGCTAGAAACTTGAAATTCAGACAGTAGAAAAGATTTGTGACGTAGGGTATCACTAAGAAAGGATTTTTTGGAAATTCGAAGAAAGGAAGGAGCAATGGAGTGGAAATTATTTTAATAAAGTGGCCATCTCTCCGAATCCCTTAAGGTTAGGGACTTGAAATTTGATATTTGGATTTCTCATTTAAAATTATTTGACATGCGTTTCAAGGTTTTTTGATATTTTAATAAAATGGGGAGAAAAAGAGGTGGAAAGAAAAGGGACGGGGATTACAATTATTATAATATATCACTATCTAAGAATCTTTGAAGGTTAGAAACATGGAATTAGCCAGAAACAAGAAAGGACGTAGATTTGATTTTGTGCTGTAATTTTTACAGAGATGGACTGCAAGGTGACTAAGACCGTTCTGTGAGTATCCACCCGTTGTGGTTTTAGCCCATAATTATTTTCAACGTGTGGGTACTCCCCGATAGTCATGAGTCTGTGTCTACAGTTGAACTCCTTGGATGTATCTGAATCGCAAAGTGAATCAAGAAAGATGAACGAACTTTTCTAAATTTTTAAATGAAACAAAAGCTCCTTCCATTTGTCTATTCTCCTTTTCAGCATCGGAGCCACACCAACTGTAATATTTTCCATAAGTAGAAGCTTTGCTTTGTGTATACTTAAACACAAACAAACTATTTTCTGAGCAAAACAATATATTCACATAAAAAAATACATACGTGTTACAGTTTCGCCAACTAACATTTTGGCTTCATCAGACACTATCCCTCACTCCCTTTTTGTCAATCCTTAAGCCTTTCGTGTCAGATAAGATAGTGTCTGATGAAGTCAATCTTGGTACGAACTAATCAGATAGTGTCTGATGAAGCCAAAATGTTAGTTGGCGAAACTGTAACAAGTATGTAGTTTTTTATGTGAATATATTGGTTTGCTCAGAAAATAGTTTGTTTGTGTTTATGAAACAAAAGGGCACAACTACAATCGTAATAAAAATGTGTATATATAGTATATTTTTAATAAACAGTTATATATTATGCATATGCATATGATATTTGTTTTGTTTGTTTAACGTTCCACGGTTGTGCCAGGACGGCTAAAGGAGACGTGGACCTACTAATTATAATGGAATCCGAATCACTTTTTTTTTCGTTTAACTGTACTCCCACCAGGAATCGAACCCGGGACCACGTGCACCAAAGGTAAGCATGTTAGCCATTAGGCCAAACGGGGTTCATATTATATCTGAGATGAAAGAAAACCAAGTTATACGTACTTTATTCTCCATTGGTAATTTCGTTTAATGGTGAAATTTTTCAATATTAAATGTTAATTTGCATTTTTTCAAATATCTGATATTGTCAAATAATATCACCAGTCGGTACGGTATGTTAAAAGAAGTATGGTTTGTGCGCAGTAATGAACGGAAACATCATTTTGATTTTATATTTCTGATCTTTCGTTCATTTTATTGTAGGCTTTGCTAAACTTTCAGAGGGTTTCATTTTTTTTTACTATTTATGTATTATAATGGCTTATATTGTGATTCTATATAATTTTAATTCATATTTTAATTCATGTAAAATTTATACACATTTCGTGCTAGATTGACAAAATTTTTGTTGCGTTTGTATAAGAGAACACTTAGTATTGATATTTTTGTTATTACATTATTTACAGTACTTTATTGAATAAATTATTCACTTACCTTCGTAGTAACTAGCAATTTATAGGGTTAAGGAGTGCTGCAATATATTATATTTATATAGGATTTATATTTACAATTCATTTCTTTATATGTTACTGCTGTTATTTGACTTCAAACCGTCGCTCTGGGTTCCTGTTAGTAGTACAATAGTGTTTAAATGCAGTGAGGATTAGTATTATGCATTCAGAAGTGTATCCATTTCATTCTCCTGTATTTGATCTGTGCCCTTGTGTGAGCAGGCTAGTTCTTTTAAGGGAGAAACCAGAACATTCTTATGTCGGGGAAAAACCACGAAATTCATGTTTGGGCAATCGCCAAGAGGAATAATCATGGTGCCACTAATACATCCTTGGAGTTCAGTTTGAATATTATATTTTTTTATTTACAATTTTCAATCTGCTGAATTATATCCTGATATAAATAGAAATGAAAGCAATATGTAAAGATTGCTCCCCTATGTTTTGGCCCACTTGGAACACTGTGTACCATATACTACTGAACATCACTTTATAATTAATTATTGTATTATTTTTAAGCTACCAAGAAATGCATAAAAATATCATAATGTCTTTTGTAATTTGTTAACAATTTGTATTATTCTTTATACTTGTATACCGTTATCTATTTCTGCATAGACCGATTTCTTTTTTTTTCAACTGTTGTCCCGCAATTGTTATTCCGATAACCCACTCACAACTGGAGTCTGCAATCATAATCTTCCCACTCATATGATGGAGCAATTGCATTTTGTAGGGATTCAATTTATTCCTTTTCAATATTCACTAAATGCTCCGCTTAAACGTTTGTACTTTTCGAGTCGACAAGTACTTTTTATGAGTTTTTTTTTACCATGGTACTATTTTACTGTAACATATATTGGTTCGTTTATCCAGGATTTCATAACGGGGGGGGGGGAGAAGCGAGACAAAATTGTGAAGGTCCAAAAGCTCGATCAATCTAAACTACTATTAACAAATATTGGTTAGTTAGGACAATAAAATGAGGATATGTTGGTAAGTATTTTAATAACAAACTATGAAGAAATCTCGAGTAAAATAAAAAACGTATTGAAAAAGATTTTACAATATTTTTATTCTTCCTCTTGTAAAATATTTTAATATATGCGTTCCTTTCTCTGTTGAATCAACTGTTAACAACCTTTTTCCACATAAATTTTTGTTTTTATTATTCCGTCAACAACTGTCTGTTCCAAATGACAGGTTAAAGGAGCAATAGAAAATTGTTTTTTGAAAGAACATGTTTGATACTGCAAGGATGCGATGACGAAAAATTATAATAAAGAAAATGTCCACGCTGTTACACAACGGCACTATGCTTTCGGAAGCTTCAAATCTCCCTGACTAGTAGCCGAAATTCTGAGAAGTCCGTAATTTTTCTAGAAATTTCAAATTCCCTGACTCTTCCAGGTTATCTCGCCTACCTAGTCACCATGTATTGTAAGTAATGCAAATCTCCTCAAAAGAAAGAGTAACCAAAAGCTTGCTGTAGCTTTTTATTTTTAACGCTAATTCTTCTTTTTCTCATTTCATTTTATTTCATTCTTCCTTAATTTATTTTCATTTCTAGTCTCGAAGGGGGGTCCGGATCCCCCGGACCCCCCTAGCTACGTGCCTCGGTTTACACCCCACTTCCTTCAGCCCCGGATTCATTAGCGTCCCATTCTTGCAAATTAAAATTATGGTCACCTTGATTCTACACTCATTTTCCAGAAAGCAAACCGCCCCCTCCAAACGATCCTTCTGGATCCGCTAGTGGTAGGGAATTCGTACAAAAGCTAAAAGTTGTGAACGACTTCGCGGAACGGGGAGTTGCGTTGATGCAGGAGTTCAACTGCATACTTACAAAGGATTAAGAGCAAAAACAATACGTGCTGCAACTTGTGGAAGAACACCGGCGCAAGTTTCCGAACGCGAAGAAGCCTCGACGGGATAAGGTGGGTCAATAATGAACATTTAACAATGCAGTCATTACACATTACACAATATTACATTTTCTTATAGCTTCAAATAAATACCACAGTAATAATATTTTACCTTTTATTGTAGGCAGCGCATTTCGTCTTATTTCACCGATGCGTAATATTGGACAGTAATGATAAATTTCAAGGTCTGTGCGGCATGGTTTAAAATTTTCCAACCTTTCTTAAATTTGGCGTGTAGACGGTTTTCATCACAGAGAATAAAATGATGAGGTAAGAGTTTAACATTTCATAAATTATTTTTTAAGAACTACCCTAATATATATATATATATATATATATATATATATATATATATATATATATATATATATATATATATATATATATATATATATATATATATATATGTATGTATGTATGTATGTATGTATATGTAGTTGTTCAAATAAAGAGCAGCGTATAAAAAATATTTAAGCCTGATTCTATTGTTAAAGGGGAATTAAGTCACACACAAAATATTTTGATTGAATGTTTGTCATGTGTTTTGAACAATATAAATGAAGACAAAATTTTACAAGCAGAGTTTGTTTCAGTACATGTAGACTAAACAACTATGCTTCTTGTGAAGCGCAGATAATGTGATAGTCCATCTTCCCCACCCGATCACACCAATTAAAACAATTAAATTGCATTATGACGAATTGAGATCATCTATGAGTCACATACGTCAATTCCATTATGAAAATTGAGATCCGGATCGAATAAATGCTGTCGATGGACTACAATTGCATTAAATTTATGTGAATTCGTTTTCTTGTATTTCTGCAGTAAAATATTTATGTCTAATCTTTTCCATTTTATTATTATTATTATTATTATTATTATTATTATTATTATTATTATTATTATTATTATTATTATTATTATTATTGTGGTATCTGGTTCAGTTTCAGTGGAATTAAAATCTTTGACCTTGGTGGGATCCAAATTCTTCTAGGTGTTAGTAGCTGTGGCTCCAACTTTATGTTTAAATGTTCTCCTACCGTCGTAGACACTAAATGTAACGTTCGTTCTTGTTGTTGTGCTAATTTGATGGACTTCCTAGTTTGTACCATTAATTGTATTATTTTATCTTGTAAATTTATATTCGTGTTTGCCGTCATTAGAAAATCTACACCCAACAACATGTCAAAACAGACTCCTTCAACTACTCGAAAACAGTGATAAAACTCATTTGAACCAATTTTAAATTTTAAATTCACAGCATTAGATAGGTTAAGAACTGTATCTCCAATTCCTTTAATTTGAGTTTCCAAAGGCCTTAATACCACATTCTTCGGCAAAATTTTCTTATCAACTAAAGATAATGTTGACGTACTGTCTAAAATACTATTAGTATCTAAGGTATCAATCTGAACTTGTAATCTAACTATATTGCCTGTGATATATATAGGTACTTGAATTTGTTTTTGTTTGTTTAATTTATATTTATTTGTCGCCATTCTATTTTTATCTTTATTTTGTTGGACTAATCCTATCTTATTTACTTGGTTGTGTGCTTCTGGTATTGTCTCTGAACATGTAGGAACCTGTGTTCGTTTCCCATTAGTATGGCGGTTCACATATTGTCCACCTGGAAGATCACCGCCTCGACATCCAGTATTACTTAGTTTAAATTAGGTTGTAAACAGTTCTCCGCCAAATGATTAGGCATAAAACATTTTGAACATACTTGGCCTACATTCGGAACAAAGTTCGGAGCATTGAGGTTAAGTAACGCCTGTTGTTGTTGTTGAGGGTAAAAGTTTGATATGCGCTGCGTCTGTTGTTGTAATTGTCCTGTACCATATGCTTGCCTACCATTAAAATTATTCGGTCTTCTGTTCCAATTAGACGGTTGTCTTCCATTCCAGTTCCCATTGTAATTTCCTCTTCCGTTAAAATTTCTCATAGCGTTATTGCGTCCACCGAAATTTCCTCTTCCTCTCGGGGTCTTGTTCTGAAATTGTTGTTGACCATCAAATCTACTAGCATTACCACCACGACCTCTGAAATTTCCACCTCTTCCTCGAAGGGTAGATCTTTGCTGTTGTCCCCTCGCACTGAATGCTGATTGGTTACCTTGATGAACTTGACGGGAAGTGTCCTCTTTCGGCACCTGAGTATCATGTGACATACTCAACGTAAGTTGTTCTAGCTTCTTAGATAGGTCACGAAGTTCATCCCTCTTATTCCTTTTCTTAGGGGTGTCTTCTTTACCTGGTTTCGTCGTAGGTCTGGTCATGGACTTTTCTCTTCCTGTCTGTTTCTTCTGTTTCTTCATTTTAAGCTTCCACCTCCTTTCAATCTCAGATGTCTCCGACTCAGAATCCGTAGTGGAACTAAATGTAGTTTCATTTCTATCAGTACTATCATCATCCTCAGAGCTGTCCTCTGACGAACTTGATGTTGACGAATCCCTCATTATCTTTCTTCTATTATTTTTCTTGCCATTCTTCACAGTTGACCTCTTCTTCTCCATCTTTCTCGCCATCTTCACCTTTACAAGCGCGTTCTCTATGTCTGTAACCGCATCAATAAGTTGTTCTGGGGACCTAAACTTCTTATTCCCTAACTTTTCTACTATTTTGGCACTTAAGCCACATGCTAACATTGACACAGCCGTTTGGGGAGATATATGCCTGGCATATTTATCTATTAACGCTAATTTGTCATATAAGTAAAACTTCGCACTTTCGTGTTTCCCCTGTGTCCTATTAGTAATTTTGATAATAGGATCCACACTCGTCTTAGGATCAAGAAAAAACTTTATAATTTCTCTCTTAAAGTCCTTATACGGTAGTGCATTTAAATTATTGCGCTTAATTAAATTCTTTACACAACCTTGCGCTTTACCTACAAAACAGGCAGGTAACATGTGTTTAACCTTGCGTTCCGAATAATCGTTTTCCCTTATAAAATCCTCAAATGTTACGAAAAACTTTTCAGTACAATCGTGTTTTATGTCAAATTTAGGTGTATTATTGGTGTGTACGTGAATTACCGTCGTCCTGTTCTCCCCCCATCTCTTCCACGCTGCTGATTTTCTCCTGTTCCATCATTCTCGCCATCATTTTGTGCTCCTTGGTCCTGTCGTCTGTTTTCATTCTGCGGGTCATCCTGTCGTCTGTTCTCATTCTGCGGGTCATCTTGTCGTCTGTTTTCATTCTGCGGGTCATCCTGTCGTCTGTTTTCATTCTGCGGGTCACGTTGTCGCCTACTGCGCCGCCGCTCAAAATCTCTCTCTGGACTGTCTTGGTCGGATGACGAACGTCCCTGATCGCTGCTAACGGACGGGTGGCGTCTACATCTCATCTGATCGTCGGTATCGTCTGTACTAAGAAAACTCATCTCTCCTCGTTGCACTCTGGATCTTAAATTATAGGGGCTTCTATCAGAAGTTTGTGACCTCACGTGTTGTTGCTGGCGCTGCTGTCGAACTAGGACCGGTGTTGCACGTCGCCCAATTTCGTCCAATAAATTACCCAATTCGTCCCCTAATTGTCTTAAATTCAGGCTGCTCATAGATTATAACTAATATATATATATATTTGTTTTTTTAATGTACTGTGTAAATAATTTTTGCCTGGCTATACTTTAACTCTTAATTACGCAAACATTTCTAAAATACATATATCGTTATTCTTTTCTCTCCATTTTTTTTCTTCAAATAAAAGCGATGTCACAAACGGACGTTAACATTATGTAGCATTCGAACTGCAAGGTCATTTCATTTCCTGTTAACAAGCTGAACTACGCCAAAATGCTGACTTATAAATATGCCGCACAGATTAACCTGAGTAAAACATTGTGCTTTCATGTAAAGTAATAATGATGAATGTCGCGTACGTTAGCATTATAGTTATATTCTTTCCGTCAATAAAATTGCTTATAATTAAAGAAATAGAAAGTAGCTTTTGTCCAAACTAAATTGTATGATTATCCACTGTTAACTTCTGTAATTACTTTTTTTTTCGTACTACAAAATTCCTTTAAAACTTATATTGGCCATTATATTATGTGTCTCTGACACGGAATCGAGCCCCGTTCTCTCATTTAACAAACAGGGTTACTACCCACTATACTGTAATTAAACACATTCTGCCACCTTCAAAGAAAAGAACCTCATTGGCCCTAAACTTGTTTAAAGAAAAACACTCACTGGCCACCATGTGGTGTCTGGTTCGGTGTTAATGATTTATAATCGTGATTAATCATTTGATGCCAATATTACCGTAATTCGGTCAATCTGGGTTCGATGATGGCGAACCAGACAACCAGCTAAATAAATACACTTAACATATATCATTAAATGACTTATTCTTGATTCTCATAACAATTAGGTTAATAAACGGCTTAGGGCTTTGCATGGGCAGTGTGGCTACTATCTATCTTCCTATTTCATTCATAAAGTATTGGATTTACACTTTAGACTTAAGTTAATTTAATTGACTTTAGTTGAAGCTAAAGATCGTTCGGTTTTGTTAATAATTGCTTAATTTAGACATCTCAAGAGAAACTACTAACCTGGTTGCTGTTGAAGTACTTCGGTCCTGGTATGGAAGTGTTGAGATTATAATCACTAAAAATATAGAGACTTGGATGTCGAATCGCGAGATCTTTCCGAAACGGGAGTTTAGTCGAGACTGCTCTCCTCGAGTTCTACATGCAGGTCGAAAACTACATTCCGTATTTCTTGCAATCCTTAAATTCCTATCGTTACAATTACCTCATAGGTGATTCAACTGTCTTCCTTGTAGCAAGACATCCTTATACCTGACTCTGAAGTTTTACCAAGTGTTTTACATATTTCCTGGTTGCGAAGTCTATAGAGTAATGTGCTTATACACGGAAGTTTGGTTTTTAAGCAATTCAAGAGATTCTTAAGTCAATGTCCTTATACACTTATACTATCTGACCTGCCAATTATTAATGTATCCACCACATTATTGTTATTATTATTATTATTATTATTATTATTATTATTATTATTATTATTATTATTAGTAGTAGTAGTAGTAGTAGTAGTAGTAGTAGTAGTAGTAGTAGTAGGAGGA